>NW_005187793.1:227100-264052 GCF_000239375.1 Pundamilia nyererei | reverse complement strand
AAGTAGAAGGCCCTTGTGTGCGAGTCTGTGTGTGTTCCATCGTTTTCACTGTTTAGAGTTTCGGTTATTGTTAAGTTGACCTCAAAGGACATTTTGAAATTCACCACGAGACCAGTTTTGAGTTATTTTGGAATATTTTTGTTTTCATGTGAATTCGACATGCTTTACATTTAAAAATGGTTTCTTTAGATTTTTATATGTAGCTATCTTTTTTAATTATGAAAATGAAAGCGATGAAAACATGTAACAGGCATGAATAAATTTAGCTGAGCATGAAATCTGACGTGAAATATCAGGATGTGTCCTTTGGTGTCATTTATTTAGTTTAGGCTCCCATTTGCTTAATTACATGAAGCGACAGGTATAAATATATGCACTGTGATGCACATATACCCCCTTTTAATTAAACAAACAAACAAAAAAACATGTAGGCACATGCAATCACAGATGACCTCGGGAAGCTTACTGCAGGTTTTCCTACCTCTACCACGAAACCTTCTGAACTATTAGAAACCTGTTCACAATAGTGTAATCCTTCTTTTCTTTTTATATACTCAAGGTCAATATCTCACGCCTACCTTATCTCTACTTCTTCCCGTTCACTCACTTCCACACTTGTTGCTGCCTCAGCCTCTCCCTGTTTCTCCAGGATTTCTCTCCCTCCTCCAGCTTTCTGCCTGTTTAGTATGAACAGCAGCCTCCATTGCTGAATGGCAGGGTGTTATGACAGCATGCTACTGTTAACTGTGTTTGGGTTGGGAGGACAGGGGAACACACACATTCAGACACTCCGCAGTGCACGCACATACACCAGGACATTGACATCTTCATCTTTAGAATTGCCATTGTACATGAGCGTGCTCACGCATGCACAGACACACGCAGGCCCGTGATCACTTATGTGTATCTGGCACCAACTTCTCCAGATGGAGCTCATCCCCTCCCTGCCTGAAGCCATATTTTGACTGTTTACTCAAGATTGCTCTATATCTGCCCATTGTTAAGCCTGCTTGGCTCTGTGAATGCATTCAGGAACATTTGAAGTGGGAGTTTAACTTATGTACATGTGGAGAAGCACAACGCTGTTTAAGTGTGTGCCCTCTTTGGGTGAAGGCGAAGGGGGTCTTCAGTGAGCACTGGCCAAATGTGAACATATATTTGAGTTCATAGACTTGCACACTGCTTGACCTGTGCAGGTGGGTGTCATTCTCCAAAGTGCATCCTGCCTCCGCAAGACATTTGTTTGTACACATGATGAGTTACTGGTAGCTACAGCAGGATGTTTGTGACCTGCTGTTTGAGAGCGCCTTATGAGTGAGTGGGTGGGTTGCTGGTGTTTGTATGCATTTGCACCCAGACGTTAACCATGGGGGTTTGCAATGCCCTTAAAAGTCGTGTTATCCCTCCGAATTAAAGGCTTGCCTTCAGAAGCTCGAAATCTGTCATTGTGTCAAATTACATGCCCTGTATAGCAGCATAATATACGGTATACTATAGCAGATGCAGAGAGAGGAACATAAACACCTTCAAATCTTAGAAAATAGTGGAAAAATGAAATGGTCGTCAGAGCAGAGCCTCATTGCGCTATTGTCTTCCTCTTCTCCACATTCACTTTTTCCACATTTAGAAATGGCTGCTTTGATGCATGCTGAAGGAATGCAGGGTGAGTAATCACAGGAGGGAGCGGGAGGAGGAAGGAGAGAGGTGGATTACGCTGATGAACTGAAGAGGTGATGGAGACAATTAAAGAGGCCACGGGGCGAGAAAAGATGGACATTTAAGAAGAAAGAAAGGGAAGATAGAAATGTAAAGCAGGCGAGAAAAGGAGAAAGAAAGTACAAGGGGCCTCCCTGGTTGTCGTTGCGCTGTGTGCGATCATTTGGGTTGATTTGGATTAATGCTTTAATTGAGAAACACACACAGAGACCGTTAACATCTGTATCCCATAGCAGTATAGTGGCCGCCAAGACAAACCAGCACTGCGTCACACTGACAGATTCCCCCCAGTAACAAGAGCACTCAAGCAAAAGCTCTGTGTGAGAGAGACAGGGCTTTAATGGCAAAATTGTCCCGGTTTAAGACTTTAAGCTTTAGGTCATTAAAGTGGCACTGCCAGTCTTGAGCTAACATGACACACACAAAGAGCATCGCTGCAGAAAAGCAGAGACTCGCAGAATTATAGAAGTAACATCTGGTTTCACAATATTTCCACACTTGCCCCATGCGCACAAAAGACAAACAACTTCCCAGCATACTTCAGTGTTTTTTTGTTTTCTGTCCTGACATTTTCTCACTAAACCAGAAGGTCAAACTAATACAGTCAGGGTTCACACACCTTGTGAAAATCCAGCCGCATTTCCTAATGATAGTGTAAAAAGGAAAATACGATGATTTCACTCTCGGCTAAGTGTCCTTTCCCTGGTCCCTGCAGCCTTGTGAGCTACACAGAAGAGGCAGTAAAAGCAGCGTGAGGCCTTTTCGACAGTTCATCACTCTGACCTGCAACCTCACAGTTGGTCCGTTCAGTTTTACACGTATACTGCAAAGTAGCATGCACAGAGTTTATATGCGTTGTCAGGTTGCTAATACTTTGACCATAAAATTCATGAGCGCACACTTTCTTACAGACAATTGTGAGAAAGTATTTTCATCACGACACACTGTCATTCTTACACACACACACCACACTATTCTGCTGCAGAACAATGCAAGGCTACACACCCTGTCTGTGTGACTCTGTGACCTATGGGACCCCTGCCTCTCTTAACCAGACTGAGTCCCTACTACACCAATCCAGCATTGACCCCCATTCATTTGGACCGACCCCTCTTATCAGGTCTGCCAGTTTTAGCTGTTACACACACACACACACACACACACACACAGATGCAGGCAGCCCAACCGCTCTCTCCTTCCCTCCCAACCTCCCCCTCCGCTCAACTCTCCCTCAACCATACGCACGTCAAATCGTACTAGTTTCCTCCTCGTGTATTCACACACATCTGAAACCACACATTGAGGAAAACCATGCTGACTCAATCCTTATGGGCAGTACAAAGCGAAGAGTCGAGTGTCAAGGCCTCGGTCTCAGAGCGCAGGGCCAAGAAATCAGACTTTGCGGAGGGTAATTAATACAGCAGAAAGCCCAGGCTTAGTGAAAGGCCAGAGCATTCAGACAGCATTCCCTCCAAGCTCACAGCAAAGGCACTCGCACACATGACTGCCAAGACAGCTTTCGTGACTGCTTCCCCTCGTCCCTGTACGGTTTCACATTCAGCCCACTGCGTTTGATCATGCAAGCCTGCAACATACTCACATCACCATATCTAATTAACAGTGAACGGCAAGGGGAGACATTTACACGCACACAAACACCACAAAGATAAGTGCAGCCTAGAAAAACCCATAGTGTAACATGAGCCTTTACTCAAGTATGGATTAGCATCGCTGCCTGTCAGATACACATAGTTGCTCTTTGGCTGGCTACCACACACAGTGACCACTGGCTCAGTAGCAACTTGCGCACACTCTCTGCAGCAGAAAATAAGTGCCTAACCCTAAGAGAACGTGACATATAATAAGAAATGAAAAGGAAAGCAAACACATAGCATAAAAGCTTCTTTATTCACTTTGTGGAGTACTAGCAGAGCAATGAAAGAAAGTGTTTATATCACAGATAAGATCTACTGGATTTAAAAATGTCAAAACAGCAATCTAACTATGCTAAAAGGTGAGAAAGAGAAAAGAGTCCTCTCGTGCTCTGTTCACCACCTGTCTCTGCTGACACCTAAACAGTGCTCTGTCTCTGGGCTTTGGAGGATTTTGGCCAGCATTACTTGACAAGTGCACAAATATGACATGCCATCATGAGCCAATTCTGGTCTAATGAGAATTCACAGAACTCCAGAAAATTGGCAGATTCAGCATCATTAACTCTACTATGTGGAATATCACCATCTCTGCCACTAGTCTTAAAGACACAGTAAAAACAAAAAAAGTAGAGCCAGAATTAATTCCAGCTATGTACAATACAGCTGTATTGCTCATACCTAATGGTATGCTCTCATGCAGCAGCTGGTACTGTCTGATTAGCTCCATCGTTAACTTAATGAAGCTATTCCTGCCTCGCTGTGATGGATTCACATGGAGGGAATGAAGAACATATACTGTTAAAAAAAACAAGAGGCTATCTCCTTTTCTTTCACCCTCCGTGAGCGTGTCCAGCCGTGGTGACCCCTCATCATTCACCAGCAGAAAAACACAAAGATTATGCCAGCCCCAACGAGGATAAACAAGGGGTGGGCTAAATTACGGGTGCTAAAATGTGGCGGAGAAAGGTGGTTTAGCTGTGCCTATTTAGTGTCTAAAAATAAAGCCATGCCAGGCCAAAAAACTGCGTGCCCACAGAGGTATCCGTGCCAGTACCTTTTATACAAAGCATCTTCTCTTAACTTGTGAAGTGTAATGAGCATCCTGAAATGTTCAATTACAGATTTTCTACTAACGAGGTAAACAAAGCATCAAACAACTCAAAACAAAGGTCTTGATGAGGCGTTTGTATTCAGGTAATACTGGATTTCTCTGAAGTTACGGGGGTGGAAGGTGTTGACAGTGTTAGTGTTTTCCCCTGAGAGAGAAGAACTGGTGTTTTCCCATATTTACGTCAGTATTTACGCATGTGTGTACAGGTCTTTTGAGAGGTTTACATATTGCGGGTAATAGGATAACTCTGGCCTCTAGCAGCAGAGAAAACAGGTGCTTATCTTGTCACAGTTGTTGTGCTAAGCCAACCTTTGACCCCTGGTTAAGAGCCAATTCAGAAATTAAAAACAAGAAATTTGCAGGTCTCCGCCCTCTCCCAGCTCCTGGCTCTGCTCTCTTACATATGCACGTGCACTCACAAAAATTCATGCATGTGGTAAAGGTCAGCCAGCTGATGAATCATTTTACAGCTATTTCCGAGGATCCTTTCACTGGTGTTCTGCAACCCAGCTTGTTGAAGAGTGCAATAAATGAGAAGAGAGAGACATCAACTGCGAAGCAAAAAAAAATTAAAAATTAAAAAAGAGTGGATAAGGACAGACGAATCGTGCAGAGGGGGAAGATTGAGAAGTGAGGGGGGAGCGGAAAGGGAGAAGTTTGCCGCTGTGTGGGGTCTTTCTCGCGTGCATTCACCAACGGAGTCTGGGTTATTGATTTTCAGGCATGAAGCAGGAATATTGTCCAGGGTTTTACTTTGCTCTGCCGTGTCTGCCAAGCTCTTTCTAGTAACGCTCCTTCACTTTCACATTTCTCTCTAACAGAATAGACGGACAATGTTGCTTCAAAAATACAACTGCAGCATAACTGCTGAGCAGCTTTCCTTTAAACAACTCTGAATCTGTTCATTCTACTTCCACAATTTGAAACAAAATATATTTATATATGGTCAAAAGCAAAGGTTTTCATTTAGTCAAAGCATTGTTCATAAGGTCTTAACACAAGTGCAACAAATCTGCATTTAACGTATGTCAAAAAATAAATATTTAATACTGCAGCAGTTTGCAACATCTCTTTGAAGTATGATGTGTGTAAGGCCCTTTAGTTTTACGATTTCCATGGTACATTTCATTACATTCATACATTTCAACATTTCATAAATACATCTTTGGTTTAATGATAATTATGCGGCGGTTGTTTTTTTACCACAAAACTTTGTGTCTCCGGGTGAAATTTCAATTTAACGAATGTTACAGCTCCAGTTTGTCTCTGCAAAATTATGAAACGTATGAATCACTTATTCTTGACATCTCATTCCTCTCTTGCCCTTGGGTTATTTTTGTAACGAGCATATCTGATAAAAATGCAAGGCACAGCATTACAAATATCGAATTTTCACAATATATTTATAGCTGTTTGTCTAGCTCTGACATAATCAGAATATCCTTGTCATCATATTACTAAATATTTGACTGGTCATCAGGCAGAGAGTATGCAAGTGACTGTTGTAAGAACGCAACTCCATTAACTTTAGTCATGTCCATCACCGTGCCTCTCACACCAAATATAAAACATACACACAGAAACATAAGCATGCACACACAGACATGCTGAAATGAACTCTCCCTCACATATATAAACTTGGATGCATAAACAAAGCAGCCGAAAGGCTGAAGGAAATCCTCGGACGCACCAAAACAGACGCACACGCAGCTCTTGGGGAGCACACAGTTATATGTGCCGAGAATACTTGCTAAAAATCAAATGAAAAACCCAGCACAGAATACAACGTTATTTGAATGCGACTCAGAGACTGGGTAAAGAAAACACGCAAATGTTGACGTGTCGCCATTAGAAGAAACTTTAGCAAGAAATTACATTTTTGAAGCCACAATATTAGCAGGTTAATGTGAAAGACATCAATCATGTTTCGTGGATAAGACAGTGGTTCAATTCATAAAAACCCTCTTCGAGGGACTAGAAAGCTAAATAAATTTAAACAGTCCGCTGTTTTGCCGATTAAAGAAAGTGATGAAAAGTACGTGCGGTGTGCCATGTGGCAGACAAAGAGTCCAGGAATAACAGCATGAGATGGAAAAAAAATCATACTGTGTTAATTTATTGACATTTATTGGTCTCCAATACAAAGTGCAATAAGTCCCCTTGTAAAAAGCCAAATTTGAGAGGAGCAGGATCCTCCAACACAGCACTACATTTTGATATTTTTCATTGCATCGATCATGATAATAATTAGATGCGGAATCCAAAAAAGCCAAAGAAATCAAAGCTTCAAAGCGAATTCTCATTTTACAGCAGACATTAATGTGGAGTTCAAACTAAAAATCAAAAGCCATTGAGATTATAATATAACTGCATCGTTTTAAATCACTTTCCATGATAAATTACCTGTTTGACAATAGGTCCATAACCTGAAACGCATCAACCTTTACACTTTATTGTTGGAAAATACCTCCCACAGAAAGAAGCTGTCAAGTGCTTGACGTTAGTTAAACTCAGCCTGTGCGTCTCCCGCATTATCTTCAGGCAGAGGAAGGTAGAGAGCAGCCTGTCCTGCTGTAGCCTCAGGGATCAGGGCAGATCTGGGATTGAGGTTGATAATGAGCAGGGGGATAAAGTAGAGTTATGGAGGTCTTATCACCCTGAGCCCCTGGGTCACACAGTACTGCTGGTGGTCACAGACAGTTTAATCATTTTTTTAAAAAAGCTCGCAGTTTTTCATAATAAAATGTTGTTTCTTGTAAATAAATGAGTCTACTTTTTGGCTTCTTGCAAAAGTTAATAATATGTTTACATGAGGAATGAAGGTAACAATTTTAGCATTGTGACACAGCTTTTACATCACTTTTCCAAAGATAACAGTCTCATTACTGTTTTCTTTTTCTTTTCTTTTTTTTGTGCCTGAAGTGTAGGATGGCTTGACTTTGGGTGATAGCAGTGTTAGACCTTGTCACTGTGAGTGTGTGGGGGTCAGAGGGAGACAGAGGTGAGTGGGGTGGGGGGTTGCTAGTCCCCAGGCTGTGATTTGTTAAAGTGCATCAGACGGGAGTTGACCAGAATCTGAATAAATCACTTCAGTGGCACCAGTGACAAAAACTTGATAATGCCCCTCTGTTATCTGCAGGCTATTTGCTGCTAATTATTGAGCCAATAAGAGGGACATTTGTGTAACTGCTTCTACCTTTTTAACGAGTCCATTTCAGTTTTAAAGATTCCCCATGGACACATATGAAGTTCTATAAAAATCCCCCAAGTTGGCTTGGCTTGAATTAAAATGGCTTTTTTTCCTCACAAGAATTTGCAATTACCTAGACAGATGTTTTTAAATGTTGCCTCTTCTAGTTCTTTGTCATCATAGCATAAATAAGTAGATGTTGAAGAGGTCTGACGTCTCTGAAAAGTCCATTCTCAACATATGCATACTGGAGGCTGCAGATTTTTACATGATATAATATATGCTATTTGCATATGGAACGGTGACTGGTTTCAAAATGGTTCACAAAACAGTCCTATTTATACAGCCATTGCATTGAGCACACACTTTCCCCTTCAGCAGACCAAGTACAATAAGTACAAATACAGTTCAACAGTAAGCACAATAAGCAGTAGGAGTTGAATTTAAGCCATGCTCAAATAGAGATGCAAAAAAACCCCAACAAGAGTGAAATGTCCTGTATTGTGCAACACAATGAATGGGGAAAGCAGTTCGGAGTAACTTATAGGAGTATCATGTATGATCCCAGCCTGGATGAGTCAAGCAAGGATTGCCTTACCATTACCATTCTTACTTCAGGCCAACCGCAGACACAGCAGCTGATGAAAAGATTAATTAGGGGAGGTTAAAAAGCCATTTGATACTGCTGAGTTTGATTTAATGACGTGTTTTAGGATTAAAAGAGTACCAGCAAGCTGAGAGGTTAACGGCAAACAGAGCTGCCTTCTGCTAATCACTATTATTCTACTTGTTTGGTAACTTTCTCCGACCCTTTGAAAGCGAAAAACAGAATGTTTTTCAAAACAAATGTCAACAGAGATATTTAGGACGAGCAGCAGCAGTCCATCAGCATTTCCATGGCAACAGCGGTGAAAACAGGAGCAGGCCTCCACTTCTTCCCGCATGTCAGCATGTATCCCATTATGGTTGTACTGTGTGGACAGAAGAGTTCTGCCTGCTTGCCACAACTTTATTTATTTTACTGTCTTTCATCTGCAAACCACCACCAATCTGCATCAGAGAGAAATCCACTCTGTGTATCCCATAGGTGTCATTTAGGATTGATTCCCTGGAATTAGCAGGCAAAAGTAGAACCATGTGGCTGTCTGTCTCTCAGTCTGTCCTTACCAACACCTGAGATAAAGCGTTTTGGACATGGAGAAATGGCACATGGCCTCCTGGAAAATTAACATCTTGAGTGTCTGTCACTCTCTGCTTAATATTAAGGACAGAAGTGATTGTAAGTACAATCCACTACAGTGTGATTTTTAGATAAACACTGCTGAGTATTTGTTGCTTTAAACTAGATAATGCTATATAACTAGTTCTGCACTTCATTACTGACACATATTCACCAATGAAAAAGACATGTTCAAGATTCCTGCTGAACGGCTTTAATTTCAGCGGTACAACTACAATCCATCTGATCATTTCTACTTTTTTCAGTATTCAAAATATATATTTTAAGAATGTCTGAGCTCTTCTGATTCACACGACCTCTGCAGAAACACTGATAAGCCAGTGTGAATCTGCTTTTAGCCAAACTTAGGTCCAAGGTCACAGACAACACAAGCGCTCGAGCCTGTTGTATATCACGGATAAGCAGTGCTATTATTTATTGATCAAGTGTCATTCAGTTGCAAGGTCTACGTAGCTGGAAAACTGGACAGTACAAACACTGACCTACAATTCTTTGGGAAAAAAAGCTAACATAAATAAAAATGAGGACCACCAGCAGCTTCAATATTTCTGAATTTGTATCTGGCAATGTTTATCATATGTGCGCTACACCCTACCACAGAAAACCAGAGAAGTCATCATAAGGTCTTTAAGTGGTTGTTCACTTGAATTTGGCTCTAATGCTAAATTTAACTCTGATTAAGTGGTTTCATACGCAAAAGATTACCGTATGTAGAAAAAAAAGAAGCTATTGACTGAAGTTTTGCCTTGCAGTTCACCATTAGTAGGTCTTATTTAGTCGTCTGTTCATGTGTGGATTTTGTAAGTAGAGAAAGGAGGGTAAATATCAAAAATGTACAACCAGCATTTCAAGTTTGTGCAGAAATTGGACATTTATTGGTGAAAACATGGAAACTTTGTCAATTTTTGCAAAATAGCCGTTCAGTTTTTTTTCATAAAACATATAAAAACAGAAGCATAGTAACAAATACGGGATCAATTATTACACAAACACCAGCAGCCATATGTTTAATATTTTTATATATAATTATTAGTGTCACTATTATTACAGTTTTGCGACACACACACACACACAATCTGCATCAAAGAGACAAAAAAGAACAAAGCTTTTTACTGTTATTGCAGATAAGTACAACGAAATCTTTACGTATATATATTTGTCAGTCTTTCCACTTTAGGTATTTAGCTTACTGCACAAAAAAACATTCAGAATATACAGAAAACATAAATTAACTTTATTGGAACTCCAGCTTGCGTTTCTTCCCTGTGGACAACTTAACGCTGCAAGTACTAAAGTCTTAAGGAGGTGGTAAAGAAAAAAATAAGATTATATATTTCATTTTTAACATTATTCAGTTTACATATACAATAGCTAAAACGAATTGCTTTTTAAAATCAAGGTATGGCCTCACTGATGTTTTAACTTATATGAAATTATGTTCTGCTTTGATTACTGCACACAGTCATTCAAGCAATTCATATCAAGTAAAAAGCAAGCGTATAGGACAAAGTTGACTGATGCAACATGGAACATCTGCCACTTGATTGATTTCTAAATCAAATTGCCCATAGAAACGACTCAAACTATGGCTTTTAAAGGAGCTTTTTCACCCTAATACATGGCCCATTAGCAAATGGCCATTCATCAAATTAACCCTACCTCGAGAGAGCTGCCAGCGTCTCAGAAAGTACAGTGTCACAGTGCTCTCTGTCTCCAGTCAGGACACACTCAGCAGCGCGTCCACTTTGCCATGACTGTGTTTACCTCAGGAATACACAAATGCAGCTCACTGCAGGCTCTATTAAGAAAACGAGACCAAACCTCTCCTGATCCACAGAACACAGACTGCTTCACCCTCTTGTGTTATTTACAGAATTTAGTCTCATTCCCTCGTAGTCATTTTGTGGATTTTTTTTTTTACTAATGCAGAATATTCTACGTTCTACATGCAGCATATGAAGCATGAATTATTTCTCTCCACATGTGATTATTCACAGTTTTTCTTATGAACATGAAGCAGTAAAGCTTGGCTCTAAATGTTCCTGAGAGCATACAAATGCAATAATCAGCACACTTAAAACACATAATAACACACACAACTATATTCTAAAAATTCACGAAAATAAACAGGTTTACCAAACCTTTAATTAGCATGAAGTTGTGTACTTTAGCTAGAATTAAGGAGCTTCAGGCCCAGCTGTGGTGAGCCTGATTACTTAATAATATGGTGATAAATGCAACTATCAATCAAAACCCCTGACAGGACTTACAATTCAGGAGAGATCGGCCAAAATAAGAGCTGCTGACTCTCTCATTGTGGCGGTGTGTACGGGGGTGTGTAAAAGGATACGCGGTGCAGTCAGCAATGAAGGTACTTGCACCAGTGCAATGACAGGAAGAAATAAAGTGTCACTTTTTATTTACAGAGCACAGCGGCAGTAACTACAGCTCTGTCTCGCAAACAACAGTTGTGCAATTTAAAAGCTAAAGTCACGCACAGTGGAGGACAACAATGACACTGTGGTTGAAACACTGGTGGAAGCCACAGTAAACACACCTTACAGTGCACTGAACATAAAGGCTTCCTGAGCACAACACAACTGGTTTTGATGGCAATGATGAAGTAAGACCAGCGAACAGTGTTATGTTTGTCTTCCACCAGAAATTTACATTTCAGATTTCAATTGTTTTATGCATATCAGTAAAAATATGTCACCCAGACACCCGGCTAACTTTGTACTTTTATGAAATATTTTCACACCCGTATATCGCTGTAGTCATTAGAATGGACTCTTTTTTGCTTTCATGTAATCTGCTTTGCTTTTAAAAATAAAAGAAATCACATTTATACATCAAGTATTTTAATAATCTTATAATTTTTTGGGATATTGTCCAACCTGGAGACAATTAGGAGGGTGAGATCATTTGAAATATTCAAGTAAAATGTTAAAATATGCTGCAAAGTAATTAAGGGTTTTCAAATGTTTGCTGCTTTGTTTTTTCTTTTGAAAATCATCGACTGCAAAAACTCAATCGCATAAACTCCTGGTTCAAAACAATGCCAGGTGAAAGTGTAATAGCAGTTTTAGTTAGTTATTTAATACTCCTAAAAAATATTTGTGAAAGATGAATAACACAGTTAAATGTGCAGTGATGAGTTTTAAAAACAGCTCTTCTTAAAAACAAAGTGAATGTGTGCGAGTGTAGGTTTTCGTTTAAACACAGTGAGGTGTGAGAATGATTAAAGTGCAATTAAATTAAACGTGGTCATCTCTAACAAAACACAAAAGTCCAACATATTAAGAACTCTGTAACATCTCAATGAGATGCATTCTGCTGAAATAATTATCTTACTTATTCTAACTGTTATGTTTCCTGAAATATGCCGTATCTCTCTCTCATACGCACACCTATCCCCAGTGGCTACTACTTGTTTTGGCCCTTTTCTTCCACAAAGGTCTACTGTGCTTTTCTGCAGGTTGAAAGTTTTCACAGCAGAGATGACACGAAGCAAATTCTGGCTCTGAGGTAAATCACTGCAGCACTCGGGACTGCAGCTATTCTCTCTCACCTCGCCACTTTTAGCAGACCGTGGCTGATTTCCTTCCTTGCGTGACTCCAGAGTGTAAACACACAGCCAGAGTGACTCATCACTATTTCTCACTTCCACGGTCTGATATAAACACATGAAAAGGGTCAGGGGTCATTTTGAGGTGGTGAGTGGGTGGGTGGTGGGCCAGTATGTCTCTCCATCAGACATCTTCCATTCTCCAAAGAATTCACAGCTTCCTGTGGCCAAAGCCGCATGCCTGCCCACTCTAGCCTAGAGGAAGGAGAAAGAGAAACACAGTTAGAAGTAGGGAGAGAGATGGACGGACAGTTTGGGTGATAGATTGCCTTCTCTGCCACGCTCCTCTTCAGCAAAATGGAAAGAATGCAGTGGGGATGAGGCTGTATCTCGTTCCCCCATGACAGGACCAGAAAAAAGAGTGATGGCTAGAGAAAGGATGGAGGGGCTAAATCTGGGTTTGAGTGTATTGCAGAAATGAACTACATTGTGTTTTATGTGCTGGTAAATTGACTTATAAGTCTTGAAAACATTGTTTTTCTGCACCTGCCAGCTAGTCTTTTGAGCACATTGGCACTTTGTTAAAATGAGATGCCTAAGAAAGTCCTGATCAGGTCTTGAAGCCTGCAGGGTATTTAAGGTGGAAGGGAGGGATAGCCACTTCCTTTCAGGCCCCAATCTGAAGAAGGGCCAAATACAGTCTAACATAAATCACTTTAAACTCCGCAGCTTTCGCAGTACCATTGTTATAGAGCAGACCAGCGGAAAGAGGCCGGTAGCAGGTGGAAATAAAAAGCCCTTTGACAACCATAAGGTAAGATTCTTCCCAAGATCACCACAACATTTACACAAGCCAAAGAGAGCAATGTCTGGTTGCCAGCACCAGGCTGGACACATATACACACCAATATTTAGTCAGCGAGACTCTCGTATACACTGATACATGAATACATGTATCAGTGGCATAGGCAGCTGCAAGAAGCATGCAAAAACAACAATGATGCAGCCACTGACTGCACAGAAAAGCAGACACAGAGCCAGACGGATGGACGGATTCACACTCTTATTTTTCTCAAGTCCAAACGAACATGTAAGTGGTGCGTTGAGCTTAAACAAACACCGTTAAAATAACATCTGTTGGCTTCGTTATAGTGGCTTTAAAATGTGGTTTGTTGCAGTTGAGTTTGGAGATGAAAGCATTATCAAATTCAGGAAGGGAAATGAACAAACAAACTGCTATTTTTTTCCTTTTCTTTCTTTTTTTTTTTTCTTGTGCAACAATATTTGTTCTGTTGTGTTTTTCTGTCACACAATTTGCACAGATTGCCACATAGGTCACACCCCCTTCATCTCAGAGCAATAACTTAGTCAAATCAAAACACACAGGCATCTGCCTTCACACACAGACACATACTTTATAGTGGTCTCCACTGAGGTTAAATTTCAAAAGATAAATAAATAGTTGGACTGACTGCATTCATTTTTTACAGTTAAAAAACTCAGAGGCGATCATGGCCTTTTATTGTGAACAGATGTACCAAAATTTACTGAATCTGATGCCATTGCCCCTTGGAGACTTGGGCAGTGATTTGCAGTGTGCTGAGGACTGTTTGTTAATAACCTGGTCATTTTGAAATCATAGACACTTTCTTTTCAAGCACGCTTCCTCTCATTAAATGCAAAACTTCTGGTGGTGAGCCAATGAGGCTGTTAAAACCTCCCTGCTGTGTACACAGTTTTAAAAAATTACAAACTTCTCCATAGCACAGTGATCTACACATTTGCCCAACAAGAAAAAGATCCCTGCTTGACCTGGGAAGAGACACAAATCCCTTAGGAATTGCATCAGGAAAGCCTCCGCTGTATAAAACCTGCCAAATCAAACACGTGGAGCTACCCACTGTGGTGACCCCATCTGAATAAGGGAGGAGCTTCTTTATTTGATTTGGCTGTATGAAACATTACTGTTGTTTTGCATATTTTGTGAGCAGCTAAACTCAAAACATGAATGAAGGCGAACCTAAACAAATACAAAAATTCAACACAAAAAATGAATCTCTAAATAATTTCTAACAATTTAAAAAGGCTATTTAACAAATTAATTCACATTTTTCACAATAAATAAATAAATAATTCAGACAGATGCCACCAATTTACCCCCTTCTCTTATTGAGCTCTTGACTAGTCCTTCAGGGGTTACACTACATTGCACTTACAATATTTAAGCTTCTTTCTTCATTCCAGCCTCTCCCTGTCCTCTCATTTATTTCCCTGGCACTGCCTACCGCACCAACCACACCTCTCCTAACGGGTGTACTCATCTCTACTCCTCTCTTCACTTGGGATCACAGCCTAAACCTGGCAGGGTCTCTGTCACATGATGCCCATCCGCGTGATGCTTCGCTGGGACCCCCCTCCACTCAGGAAATGCTCCCGGCCTTTTTCCCACCCTAGTGTTCCGCTGTGGAGAGCTGGGCATTACAACTGAATCCAGTTACCATCCCAAAGCATTCCTGACTGATTCCAACCACTGCCTGGCAATGGGTTCCCACAGACGACAAGGATATGCCCTCATTTCAAGAGCACTGGGTATCAAGTTGTGAACTACCAAAAGCTGTTTATGGCAGAACAGAGGAGTTTGAGCTCCACAATAGGCAATTACAGTGCCCACTCATCCCCCTCCCCTTCATTCAATTTGTGGTTTGTCTGTAGGTGGATTCGGTTATGTGCAGATTAAAAATAGTCAACCCATTCCAGACAAAAACTGTGAGGGACATGGAACACACATTGCACAAACGATATCTCCCATTGTGGTGTACTGTTTGGGAATTCTTAATTGCTTTTTCCGAAGCAGCTTGCCACAGGAAAATCCCCCTTCAGAGTAAAGAAAAAAAGAGTCGGTGGGCTGTGCGTAAACACCATACATATTATGTAAACACATACGTATAAACCCATGTCGCCCCATGTGCACCCATCAAACTGAAATCAAGGCAATATCAAAGAAGCTAACCTGCAGCAGAGCCAATTGTGGCCTGTGTGCGCCCTCCCTCTCTCTTTTGTGTTCTCCGCTGTGGTTTCTGCTTCAGCTCTCATTATTGATGTCTTTGCCTGCATTAGACAGACCATGATGGACCGACCCTGGGAGGTGTGCAGGACTCCAGGGTGGGGCACCAAACAGGCTCGAACTCACTGTGTGGGATTGAGTCTTTTCTTTTTAAAAAAAAATAGAGGGAGAGAGAGAAATAGTAAGGCCGTGATGCAGGAAAGCGTCTAAAAAAATGTCATTTTTATGTTGAGCACAAAACGATGTGCAGCGACTTTTAAAAAATCCACCAGATAATGTCACACAAGAAACAAAAGATCATACTGCCTCAAGTATAATGCGTTTAATCAAGGCTTTGAATCAAATAGATACTTTTATCATGAATAAAAGCTAATTAACACACAAAGCAGCTTTGGATGAATCACACTGAGCCCTAAATTAACTTAAATGCAAAAAAACAGAACTATTGAGGAACACTCATGCATGATGACGACAAGTATGTCCTAGTTTAAATATTCTACGCATTTAAATAAAGCTTTACTAAAAGGAAAGTAAACAAATATGAAGACCACACACCATCACTCCCACTGAAGGAAACCGGAAACTTTGAGAAATATCACATGCTGTCATTCAATATTTTGCTAGTGTAACTGCTGCTTTAATCATCTCTTATTCACCAAAATAGCCAATCTTACTATTACTCTGACAAGCTTTGCAATGTATTGTTTTTGTAATTAAACTTTTGATTATAATGTTTTCAAGAAACCAAAATAAAATATTATTTAAAAAAATAATGCATGAAAATCATTGAAAATTGACTATATTAAGGAACATTGTGAAATATTTTTATAAGAGAAATTGCGTTAATACAGAACTAAATATGAAAACAGCCACTGAGCCATTAAAAAAACGTACCATGAATGCTTTAACTTTGTAAATAAAATGTATATTGTGTGTCTATTGTATGCAATATACATTTTTAAATAATATTTTTCTCTTTCCTTTGAATTCTGCCCTTTTGACTTCCTTTTTAAACACACACACATCCAAAAAGTTACAAACTTACCGAAACACCAGTTTGCTGCTATATACAGGTATATAAAATTTTGAAGCATTTTCCCTACAAGTGCTAACCACATTTGGAAAGTCAGGAATTTGTGAAAGCTCCGGACCTGCCAAATTCTCCCCACTGCTGTCCTTCATGTCAAATTATGTGGTACTGCTTATAATCACAAAATAAACCAGAAAGAATTTTACATATGCTTTCATGCTTGTTTTTTCATTGTCTGAAAGGAATGCTTCGACATGAGGATGTCGAAAGAAGACAATTAAAAAAAAAAAAAAAAACAGGGTCCATTTTGCTTTTACATGTGACAAACAAGTGAATCTAGAAGAAAAAGAAAGAAAACAGGAGTGGGAGTGGGCTGTCTATAATTTGACAATATGGCACACCAGGGACAGTTGCGGGAAGGCGTGTGAAGTGTCGCTGAGCAGCCTGGGGTTCTCACAATAGCGTTTTTTTAAACCAATGACTCATACTTTGGTATGATAACCTCTTTATCTGTTAACTGATAATGACAAAAAAAAGAAAAAAATGCTCCTTTATCCAACATATAAATCTAAAATGAATTACCAGATGACCAAAAGCTTAAAGGACTCTAGTACTAATTTTACAGTTACAGTATAAGATATTCTAACGATGCCTGGGGTTAATTTAACTAAAACAAATTCATTCAGTTCATGGTTTCAATCTGAATTCATGCTGTACGGTATTATTATCTCTGTGGAGGACTCCCAGCTGTCAGTTTAAGTTTAAGGACAAGGTCACTGACCTGACCAACCTACTCAATGTTTATTGTCTGCTGTTTCTCCGAGTTGATCTTTTTGTCTCTGCTCTCCCCCTTTAATGCTCCCCTCTCTGCGCTTCTAGTCCTGCAGGAAGTTTTTTTTCTGCAGGGGACCTTCCATGACAATAGAAGGTTATTATTTTGCTAGAATGCCCTTAGATAAATCGTGTTGTGATGTGGCGCTACAGAAATAAAGCTGAATCGAAGGAATTGATAACAACACAGCTATTAGTGCGGGTGTGAGGCGGATGCAGGCAGGTGGCTGTATGTCTCTATGTGAGACGTGACACCAGAATGTAACCGATGGGAAACTTAAAACAACTAAGCAAGGCTGTGTTTCCACACTCTTCTACGAATTCCAATTAAAATGATCGCACTGTAACATTTAATCTTCTGATTAAATAAATCCTCCCCTCCCTTTTTGGAGGGAAAGGTAACACAAATTAACTGAGATAAGATTTACTTACACATTTTTATATCCATCAGACTCCGATATCTTCAGCATGACGCACAGGCTGGAAACATTGATTTATCCTTTGATTTATCAGTAGTGCTCATATAAGTAACTTCGGCTCAGTGTCATACTCTAGGGACCTACGGAAGCGCGATTGTGTGCATCCTTTTAATTTGAGCAAAATCAAACATTTCTATAAAAGTTGTGGACATCTCTGTCAGAATTGATGAGGTTAGAAAAAATATTGAAAACATGTCTTGATGAGCAGATTAGAGGTAACTACTTTTCTTTGTAGTACCGATATCTTATCTGGGAAATTAAATGATCATAAAGCCATTTCTGCAGCAGCTGATTACTGGAGACGGCAGTGCCCATCAAATACACTTCAAATCCACATAGTGGCCCAACGCGCGCAATCAGCGGTCTGGTAGCAATCCCGTCCCTTCTCGATCACATAAACACCACTTAAACGAAAATATACACGACCACCTACAGCGCAGGGAAAGTGATGAGGGGGTGCCCACTCCGACATTAGAACACACTGTTTTTAATTAAAGTGACAATGCTGAGTGAACTACAGGCGACACTGCAGAAGCAAAGAGCCAGAAACCCATCTTACACAGTTAAGAATACAAATTGTTTAAAAATGTTTAAAAAACATCATAACCACATATATATATGAATAACATTTCAATCGGATTACTTTTTTATTTGGGTTATTAATGTTAGTCAATAAAGCATTAAATATTTATCAGAATTCTTATAAATGCGAGATAAACACTTTTATTTTCTACATTTTTCTCGAGCATTTGTGTGCAAAACTGAGAGCTCGGCACTATTTGTGCATTTAAAGAGTTGCTGACATTTCAGTTCTGTAGAACACGTAAAAATAAAATGGGTGTGAGAATAAAAAGTAAAGAGAAAAACCTATGTCGTTAAAAAATACGATAATTCAAACTCTGAACCAGATTCTCTTATTAACAGCCATTCATGTCTTTGTTAATTGATTTCAGCTCCCTGAGAGATTGAGGTTAGATCTTATTTTTTATGTGTTGATTCGAGCTCATAATAATTTAAAATGTGTTTTTCTTTCTCAGATTTGCAGTCAGTTTAGGTCAAACAAACGACATTAATGGAAACATTTATTCATGTGTTTTTTTGTTCGGTTTTTTTGCTATCCATGTCTTATTCCCGTTTTCAAGTACTGTTTATAAAATAAAAATGTATTAGAAATTTTTGCCTATAAACTTATTTCAAGTTCAAGTCGGTCGAATTTACAGCCAGTTGATCGATTACTTGTCATACACTCCTTGAAACAAGTCCCTGCGGCCTCTCTGTGACCCTCCTTTACCATTAAAGAGGGAAACGGTTTATTAGTTAAAGAAAGAAACATTTAACCAAGTTATTGCACCTAATATTTTGAGAGTCTCTCTCCACCTTAGGCCTAATCTCGCCGAGCTTGTATTTTGTTCAGAGTCCAAATCAAATTAAGATCATAGCTTCCGCTTCTTTTAAATCTGTGATCCGCCAGGTGTAGGCATAATGTAATACTCGTGACAAGGAAATTATTTCTAACTTTATAATGTCAAGTCTTTCTTAGATGATCACGGCACCTCATTTTATCATTTAATCACGTAATAACAGATATCAGTAAGTTTCTGTTTTTTTATTTTGTGCGTAGTGGCAAGACTGAGCTGAAGAACATGGCAATGCTGCTTAGACTGAATTGGAAAATAATTACATTTTATATACATACATAGTTTTTTTTTTTCATTATTATTATTATCTATCATAGGTGTGATCCTATGAAAAGTAGGCTCTCTTAAGTAAGAATGTGACAAACGAAAAATGTCTACGTACAGGTCAGCAGATTATTGTAACAACGCGATCAACCGAAAATCTGTTTCAGTAAATACTAGTGAAGCGACCCGGAAAGCCTTGTCAGTACTGTGCGCTCTGCGGTGTACCTCCACCTAAGTGGACAAGCATTCCTGAGGATGCAGCGCTGTCAAATATTTCAAGATGCGACGTCACGGAAAAGTGCACGACTTCGTCTGCGACACAGCAAGGGGGAGGTTCTGACCTCGGATCTCCAGCCCCAGTGATGATGAACATAATATGCCACCTTTTAGGCAGTTTTAGATCTGTGTGTGTGTGTGTGTGTGTGTGTGTGTGTGTGTGTGTGTGTGTGTGTGTGTGTGTGTGTGTTTGCATACCTGTCCATAGGAGGGGGCAAAAAGATTTTCAAAACTCGCTGTTTCCATTACATACAAAAAAGAACATTTCTTGTACTTGTACTGTATAATATTCCTGTATTCTTGTACTGCTTGTACTATGTGATATTCTGAGGGTGAATAATACCTTTAATCGATTTCTCCATTATGAAAATATATAACTTTGCACCGTGTGAATACGCAGCAGAGGCCATCAAACAGATAATTTCTTCTTAAACACAAGAGACATATCCCCTCAGCTATATAAATGCTTTTGTATATATAGATATATTTGCAAATAACCTGACTCTGAAGAGCGTGAGACAAAGAATGGTATGAAGTCATCAGCGGTAATTAAATGCAGTGGGCAGAAAGAGGACGGGAGCGCGCCTGCCCCTGGTGCGCGCTGGGTGGTCTGCTATGCTGATAAATGTGTGGCCCTCACTTCAGGCGATTGGCCGAACAGGCACTGGTTAAAACAATACTTACATTCACTTATCCGTGGTTCTAAATCTCCTCTGCAACAGTAAAATCTAACCTTGGCACAGCTATCACCTTTGGGCTGACAATGATTTTTTGTTTTTTTACAGAGAATTGTTTTCTCGATTTCCCTTTGGGCAAACTACTTGGAACAAAAGAAAACCGCCCGCTTATGTTTTGGCACTGGGGAATTTAATCAGTAGGAACATTAATAAACCGCGCGATATTTTACTTATACACTGAGTTTGATTAAAATGTGTCACCTCAAACGGAACTCCTTGAAAAGATTACAGGATTTTTGCGCACAATGGAGTCGTCAAACACTGGTTTTACGCACGAACCAAAATACATATATTCGCCTCGTATTTATGTCCACGGTGCCAAAATCAACAGTCACGAACCCCTAAAAAACAATAACGCCGACAGCGAGCAGAAACACGCGCTCATCTAACTGAATTCAAAAGGTTGCAGGCTGCAGCTATCGAGATCTCCAGGGAACAATAACCAACCTACTGTCAACAGTTTCAGGCTATACTCCTCGACTTCCAGTAGCTCTCGCTCGCAATTTTGTGAGAGAGCAATAAAGCGATCTTAAAGTTGGTTTTTCAGTGTTGGAAAAAAAGAAAACAACCATTTTCCAAGTAAACTGTCACTTAGTGCAAGAAGGCAGAGCTTGATCCAAATTTGAACTCAACTTTTCTAATTGTCCTATATTATGTAACATAATGCAAATCGAACACTCTACGTCTCCTGCTGTGGGGATTAAAGAGCTGCATCACTAGTAATCCTGTGAAATGAAAGCCTTAAATCCACCTTACTTCAATTCCACGATCATTCGATGGAGAAGTGCCTGCAGAAGTCGATCTCAAGTCCCAGTCCGAGTTTCTGTGTTCAGAGTTCGGAGGAGCTTCCACCTCACTCCTCTTGCGTCCCCGCGTAAATATTATGACTACATTACACAAACAATATTCATGTGTTAAAACGTCCAGCATCGACTCTCCGAACAGGCAAGCATATCGCATCAGATTGAGTATTAGCTGATCTAACTGGGCTTTTGCTTGATTTTTTATTTAAAGAAGGCCAGGGAAAATGTTTACATTTTGCTGTATAAACATCCTGCCCATGTTCCTGTCTATCTTTTACAGAAATCAAGAGGGTGGTTTTGAATATGAGGGGCATGTTCTCTGGTAAATGTTTTCCATATACTAAAAATGTGATATAAAGTAGCTTTCTTTAAATCGTTTTAATTACAAAGGAGACATAACAAGGCTGCAGTCGTGTGGCTCTTGGGTTATGTGGCCTGCAATGGCAGGATACTGCTTGCAGGTTTAACAACAGATATGAGTTGTATAAATAGTGTTAAAATGATCATAACCCTAAAAAGAACATCGTATTAGAGAACAAGCAAAGCCAAAATCTGTATCCGAATGCTGAATCTAATGCATTCACTTAGTATAAGCTTATGCAAATCATTAACGGGCATTTGAATTTATTTGTGCTCTGAGGGATGTGTTAGCGTATGGGTCCTTGAAATTAAATGTTATATGTGAGATATATTCTCTATTTCTGTGTAAGGACGGAGGAAAAAGAAAGATTTCACTGAAAAGTGAACGCACACAGATGTGCAAGCTTACAGCCCACCACTTGAGTAGGAGGGCAATCGGGGAACTGGGCGGGTCCCAACATTAGGATGACCAAGACATACAGCTTCCAATGCGCCGATGGCAACAGATAAGTAAAAAGTGAGCTCCTCGGACGCACGACAACACACCAACTGAAGTGGAAAGCGGCTCCTGTTCTTCTCTTTATCCCATTTCGGGCACTGCGTACAAGGCGGTCCGGCTTCAGACTGCTGCAGGACTGAATCAAAAGCAACAGCTAAGAAGATAATCGCGCCTTCGCCTCTATCGCCACTATCATTATTCGATTTTTTTCTTTATGACACAAATTTAGTACCTAACTTACTATTTTTTATAGGTGGAAAAGCAATTCTGTTTTTGTTTTCCGTCTCGAAGATTAAATTTAACTAATGACGGCAGAGGTTCAGCAGCCCCCAGCACAGACTCCTGCCCAGAGCAGCCCGATGTCTGCTCCGGAGAAGCCACACGGACAAACGGTGGTGATGGAAACTGCCTCCTCCACTACGAAAACCAAAAAGACAAACGCAGGGATCCGACGACCAGAGAAACCACCTTATTCCTACATAGCTTTAATAGTTATGGCTATTCAGAGCTCTCCAACAAAACGCCTGACCCTCAGTGAAATATATCAGTTTCTACAGAGCCGCTTCCCGTTTTTTCGGGGCTCGTACCAAGGATGGAAGAACTCCGTGCGTCACAACTTGTCCCTGAACGAGTGCTTCATTAAGTTGCCCAAAGGCCTCGGTCGACCGGGGAAAGGACACTACTGGACTATTGACCCGGCTAGTGAGTTTATGTTCGAGGAAGGCTCCTTCAGAAGGAGACCCAGGGGTTTTAGGCGCAAGTGCCAGGCGCTGAAGCCCATGTACAGCATGATGAACGGCCTGGGATTCAACCACATCCCCGAGTCTTACAACTTCCAAGGGAGCGGCGGGGGCCTATCCTGTCCGCCCAACAGTTTGTCTCTGGACAGTGGGATTGGGATGATGAATGGACACTTGGCAGGTAACATGGAAGGGATGGGTCTGTCCGGACACTCCATGTCACACTTGTCGACCAACAGTGGACATTCCTACATGGGAAGTTGTACAGGATCCACTGGGAGTGATTATCCCCACCACGACAATTCCGCCTCCCCTCTGCTCACCAGCGGAGGAGTCATGGAGCCTCATCCCGTATACTCGAGTTCAGCCTCTGCGTGGGCTCCAGCCCCTTCGGCCTCATTGAATAACGGGGCTTCCTACATCAAGCAGCAGCCTCTGTCCCCCTGTAATCCAGGAGCGAACCCACTGCAGCCAAGTTTGCCCACACATTCACTAGACCAACCATACCTGCACCAGAATGGCCACAGCACCACAGATTTACAAGGTAAGTTTATATATGTGTGTGTGTGTGTGTGTGTGTGTGTGTGTGTGTGTGTGTGTGTGTGTGTGTGTGTGTGTATATATATATATATTTAATTTTCTAATTTAAAAAAAAAAGCGCAAAAGGTTCAGAGAAGCCGGGCCTGATGATATAAAGAACATTTGCGAGCTATGACAAAGATAAAGGAAACGAAAGATTTTATTCAAATTAAGACGCTTTGGTTATTAGAGGATAGAGACAGAGATAATATACTGTCCACATATGTCTGTGGTTTACAGAATTTTATTTCACATATCATGCGCCAAACTTGGGCCTAGTGGAAATGTTGAGTAATTCTGAAGAGCATCACACTGAAATGCGCCGGATTTATTCTGCAGTCAGTAAACATAAGGCTTATCTGTGCTGTGCATAATTGAGGGGTTGGAATTAAGGCTATTAAGGAAATGATACAACACAACTTAACCACTTTTTTCGTAAATAAAGTTCCAGTATTTTGTGAATCATTAAACATAATAAATCAGGTTTATTAAAATAAAACCCAGACAGAAGACCAGAGGGGTTCAAACCTCCTGAACGTGTGGTATTAAAAAATCATAAATCAAGAGATGGTTGAAAGAGTCTACCGGGAGAGTTTAGAGTCACGCCAATCTGTGGACAAAAAAACAAAAAAAACAAGCGCGGTTAGGTCCAGTCTGCCTTGCCTCGAGGCTCTCGGTCCTCCGGGACTGGCGTGCAAAGGGGCCACTGTCAATTAGCCCTGCAAGCCCGCCTCCCCTTTTGACAATCTTTATCGGGTTTACTAAATGGACTCTGGCCCTAAGAGGAATGCATGCATTTCAGTTAGTATAATAGAGTGAAGCTCAATTTACAAATATAAACTTCTTTCTTACACAGAATATAAAGTGCCTACACATACAGCAATCTTTTTGCGGTAAAATATGGTAGATATAGAGCATATTATTATTATTATTATTATTATTATTATCACCACATATAACAGTTTTATTATTAGGGTTTCCAGAACGCATAGCGAAGGTCTGTAGAACTGGGTAATTAGTCTAGTATCAGCAAGATTACCAATCAAATCGTGTTGCAAATAACTTGTAAGCATTTAAATAACTTTTTATTTCAGAACTATAAACAACAATTTTCTTAACTGGGGAACACAAGGTAACATAGGTTACTAGCCTTCAAGTACATTACATTTAAAAGTGACCCTTTAAAATTATTATTATTAGTAGCATTTCCATTCATGTTTTAAATGCTTTTTTGCAGGTATTCCTCGGTACCATTCCCAGTCTCCCAGCATGTGTGACCGAAAGGAGTTCGTCTTCTCGTTCAACGCCATGACTTCCTCAGCCATGCACTCACCGAGCAGCGGCTCCTACTATCACCACCAACAGGTCTCCTACCAGGACATTAAGCCCTGCGTGATGTGATGTCCTCCGTGGACAGTCTAGAGACTAGAAGATGGTGTCACAGACTTGAGCCATGAAGCAAAACGGACTGAAATGAACAACGAATGAGTAAACTACCACTGAGAGGCATGCCCCAGTCCTGGAGAGTGCTCACTGCTTCAAGTAGATTGGACTACTTCTCTGTGCTGTTACACACAGCGACAGAGACACGGAGACAGGCCAATTAGAAAGCAACCACATAATAATATATAATAATAATTAAAACAAACTCTTTTATGCCATCTTCATCAACATCGACCAGCGGGGTAAAGCGTGGGCGTAAGACACCCTGCTGTTGTTTGGTACTTAGTCCTGCAGAGCGGATGACTACCACTTCACACTTTTGTTCTTGTGTATTCATCTTGTTAAAGTAGGTCAATGTTTAAAAAAAAGAAAAAAAAGAAAAAAAAATGCACACATTTCCCTGTCTCATGTTTTTACCTTTTTTTTCCTTTCATTTTTTTGGACTTGCATACAAATGTTAGATTCTGAGATGAACAATTATGGACGTTACATAGCCTGTATCATGTAAGTCCATATACTGTATACTGTGTAAAAACAATGACGGCACTTTTTGAATAACCTATAAGCGCAACTTTTTTTTATTTATTCTGTAGGCCTATATTTTAATTTCAGGCGAACTGGCCAAGGAGTTATATGCTTTATTGGCAATATTTGTCAGAACGCTTATTATTTGTTTTAAAATGAAAAATTGAGGATATATTGTAAACACTGTTATGTCTTTTGTGTCAGCTATATGTAGACCATTACTTTCAGCATTGTATACATTGGTAGAAGAAAGGGGGGGGGGGGGAGTCTAGCAAAGGGTCCACCAGCGAGGGTTTGTCTTTAGACTATATTACAACAAAGCATTAAGAAATAAAATATCTTTTCGGCTCTTTAAGCCGGCAATTCCACCAAACGACATCCATTTCGATTTTATCGCACACAGACAATTTTCGGGGGCGATGGTCCTGCAAGCAAACATGCCTTGTAAACAGATGCAAAGACAGTGATCCTTATTGCATAATTAACCCCAAATTAGCTTATTTAAAGATGGGAAGCTTTTTTTGTGTGTGTGTCCAATTCTTCAGCAGCCTTCTCGTGTAAATGTATATTATTGCAATTCTTTAATGTAAAGCGATGGTTCGTTTATTTGGGGTTTAAAGCACAACCGGTACCCTCGGTACTACAGACAGTTGTCACTGTGGTGCAGTTAGGTCTTCTATTTCAAGCAATTACTGCAGCAGTCTGTTGTTTTCACCTACAGTTGATGTCCAGCTTTGAAAATTAGAATTATTAGAAGAAACTAAACATTTCCCAATCCATTGGTCGACTGGTGAACATTAACAGTCAAGGGTTTGAAAGGTTAATCGTAACATGTCTTCGATCTGTTGAGAGTGTGCAGTAGTTAAGGCGTAACAAATCCGAGGCAGAGATCTCACACGCGTCTGGTTACAGGGTGAAAACCTGCAGCAGTCCCGTTGCTTTGGCAGTGAGGCAGTTGTTTTCCTCAGACGCATTTGTCCAAAGAACATTTCTTGCCATGGTGGAAATACAATAAATTGCGCTGATCTAATTTAAGGAGCATAACTTTAATTAGTTTTGGAGTGTTCCGCAAAATGCGTAATTGTACAACAGAAAATTGGCCTAGGAAAATGAAAAACAAAGAAAAAAAAGTAGGGCCGATTTTTCATAAAGAAGAACATCTTTATTTCTCATCTAAAATGAGTTGTTTTTGTTACATAAAATAGATATACCACTCATGATACTGCAAAGACAAAAATAATAAGCAGTTAAAAGTACTCATAAATAATACGCATAACGTGTATTGTACTGTGTAAAATCCTAGTTATCTTATCTCAGAGTCAAAATATTTTAATTTTACAGATGCAAATTATTATAAGGGACACGTTTTTTTTTTTTTCTTTATCAGATTTCTGATCCATTAATTATAACTGTTGTTTTTCGACATTCACAAACACGCATGTCTGTGCGGCTTAAAACCAATTTGGCAATTTTTTCATCTGAATGACCGCAAATCATTAAAAAATAAAAAATTAAAATTAAAAAAAAATCCGGACGTCGTTTCTTATTTTACATTTCTTCAAGTTTCAAGCAACATTTATGGCGTTTAAAAAGTTGTTCCTAATGTAAGAGTATGGTGGGTACAATCTATTAAGTGCATCAACACAGTCAGTGTAGATTAATCCGATGCTCATGCTTGTGATTTAGATTAAGTAAACCAACTGCGGTTTGAGGCCTTTTGTTATCTTCTTTAATCTTGACGGTTAAGTCATGTTTGCTGATGTTTGTGTGTACAACTACATCTTTACAAGGGGATGTAACATGCTCCACAGTGATACGCTTTGCAATCTCACCACATGACCACTGACTGAACCCCAGTAAAACGAGCATGCCATTGAGCACAGGGGTAAGCAGGCTTAACAGCAGTGGAACAGAGCATTAACAAACTGATGACATTTGCCAAGGTTCAGTGCTCTGGAGGGCTGAGGGAGAGAGATGGCGTTCCACAGCTGTTCCCTGGCCAGGCCTGGATGACAGCTCCATAAAAAGCCAGAGGCCTGGTACTGTGCAGACAGACACACTGCTTGTGTCCCAATCCTGCCAAGACTTTAGTGCAAACAGGACATCTATGGGTTAATTTCTTAGGTAATGGCAGTGCAGCTACAGAGACAGGTGTAAACAGAAGAAAAAAAAACTATTTCAAGTTTACAAGCTGGCATTTTATATGTTACAACTGGGTGAAACACATCAAGTTTTATGAAAATCCAATAACGGGCCTGAAATATCATATTTAACCACTAACAACATAGTTCTGCCTCTTCACCAGAACGATGGTTTGAGGTGGTGGGGAACTTCAGAGTCGGATCTCCAAATTCTGCAAAACCTTGTGAACATTTATAATCCATCAATTTTCTTTTTTGTTTGTTTTTCATAAAAAGACACTCAGTGTTAACGGGTACAGTCAAACGCTTTAGTGAAGAAATAAGTAAAGTCATGTGAAGCAAATTTATCTAATATTGAGGGCAGCATCACTCTCTCACTGGCCCAACCACACCAAATACAATGAATAAATTTGTATTTAGTCACTATAATGGTGCAAATATAACTGTAAAAATGAACGCTAGCTAAAAAACAAAACAAAAAACAAAGAAAACAGAACAGCAGCAATAGAGGCCTTTAGCTCTTCCCCAGTTTATCGTTGTAATCTGCCTGTTTTAGATTTTCATGGTTTAAAAAAAAAAAAAAAAAAGAGAAAAAAGAAAATTATACAGTAGTAGAGACTATCCAATAATCCCGTGTTATGTACAAGAATCAATCAAGCCAAGAAAATCACAACTAAGTCACGGTTATTTGTAAACTCTTTACATTTCTGTAGTCTCATTAAAGTTCATTAAACTTTAAACACTTGGAGTCTGTTCACCAGTTCTGTAAATCTGGATGAATTTGGACAATGAAAAAGACAAAAATGGTCAAAGGTAGAAGCCTGCGTGGCTAGACTTTTGTTAGATGATGAAATGTTATATTTTACTCCCAGTTTTGTGACTCAAATGATCAAATGTTGTGACTTGCCACACGCAGGTGCCATTTTGAACAAAACGAACCCATTTTTAAACAAGTAGGATGCAGACAAACAGGTCTGGCAACATCATGGATGTGATAATACTGACAGCTAGTTTTGAGAAGAAGAAAAAGAAAAAAAAAGCACTAGCCTTTTTTACTATTCTTTTTTTAAATTATTGTATGGTAGCAAAAGCACTGCATGCAGTTTGTAGACTGAAAGAGAAAATGAGTGTTGTGTTTCTAAGAATCTCTGATAAAGGCACTTTGAAGAGAAAACGATTGGGACAAATTTAAAGAAAGAAAGCTCCTGTAGCCCATTTAACAGAGCATATAGCAAAATCTTAGTCGTTATAGAATTTGTCTGGATTCAAATCAGCACAAGGTTCACTACTCTCATAGTTTCAGGTGTTGTTAATATTTAGTCATGCCTGCTAGGTTCAAATGTGTTCTCTTCTAATAAATCACATTTTTGTTCATATTTTTTTAAAGCAAAAAAAAACAATCAACTCCTTTTATGGTGTTTGCAGTTGTCCAAAACTGTAAACAACTTAAGCATTACATTAGGTATATTTCTTACTGCTTTTACTGCTCAGTTTTTTCTGTGGCATCACTCTTAGCATCTGGTGCTGATACTTCAGACTTCGGAGCCGCTGCTGGTTTTGGTCTTCTACTGGATTGTCCAGAT
This sequence comes from Pundamilia nyererei, assembly GCF_000239375.1. Lineage (NCBI taxonomy): Eukaryota > Metazoa > Chordata > Actinopteri > Cichliformes > Cichlidae > Pundamilia > Pundamilia nyererei. The sequence goes on along the minus strand of NW_005187793.1, from coordinate 234,800 downwards.
TTCCTGCCTCCTCGCTGGCTCTTGGCCAGTTCAGCCTGCAGACTGTGACCATTGAGAGCGAGCCCCTGCAGAGCCTCCAGGGCCTGATCTGCAGCGTGGGGGTCACTGTAATCCAGGAAGGCCCTGTGCTGAGCTCCCTGCCAGGTGAGTCTCAGTGGAGTGGCCTCCCTCTCTCGGAGGGCGGTTTTCAGCTCACTAACACGCAGCCCAGCAGGGATTCCTCCCAGATAAACTGTTGTCACACTCAGATGGAGCTTACGCTGAGATTTGACTTCATTTCCACCCTCTTCTGGGACCTGCTCCTTTGTGTTCCCTCTACTTTTTCCCTTTATTGTCTTGCCAATTTCTTGCTCGTTACCTGCCTTGCCGTCTCCTCTGCTTTCTTTATTCATTCTAGTCAGATGCTGTCTGGCTTTTGGTTCTCCCGCTATTCTTTTTTCCAGTCTAGAGTCCTGGCTGGATTCTCCCTCAGCATCCTGCTGTGTGTTTGGCCTCAGCCTCCGTCTGGTTTGCCTTTTGGGTTGACTGGCGTGCAGACCAGCTTCTGCCGCAACAGGCGCTGCCCCCAGTGTTACATCCTTTCCAGCTTGTTCTTCAAGAGCACGCAGCTTCTTCAGGATGGGGATCTTTTGCAGCTTTTCTGTGTCCAGCTGAAGACAAAACTGGACAGACTCAGTAATGCTGAAACGAAAAAAATGTGTCTCACACAGCATACAAACAGACCTGCTCAGGGCCGATGCAATGCACCTATTCATAATAAAGAGAAAGCTGATAGCTCCTCACAGCCCATGCTTAAAAACCATCTTAATACCAGCAGGATATTTCACTTCCCAAGCAGTTAAAAATAAAGACTGCTATCTTGATTTGTTGGGTCTTCAAGTGTCTTGGCAGACTTTGATGCTGACCAGTCCTGTAAAGGATATACGGACCTATTGTTTTTACACTGGCCTGTTTGACCCGTCATTCCCCTGCCCCTGCAGAGCCAAGGTGGCTGGGCAGAGAAGCCTTTGATGATCAGACGCGGCCTTCCTGTCTATGAGGTCACTGGGTCCTGTTTACTTATATGCATGTTGTAAGGAACCCAGAGGTTACACACAAACTTACCACATAAGAAAAATAACCTTTACCTATGTCTAATTAAAGATAAATTATCAAGAGGAAAAACACATTTCATCTTTGTGCCACTGTCAGTAAATCAGAAGCTGTTTATGGTCCAGGCTGATTTAAATACAGACGATGATGTGAAATGAGTGGTAAATAAGGCTGATAAAGCACTATAAATATATCAGTAAAATTCCCAAGATAAAACAAACTAATTAACTGTGTTTGTTTTTTAAAGTAAACAATTTTACATAAGTGTGCACTGTACACACCATCCATAAAAACTAAAACTTTTTTTTTTATTTCTAAGAAATAAAAAATAAAATAACTGGAATTTTTTTTTTTTTGGCAAAATGGCATTATTACAGTAAGTGCACTCAGAAGAATAAACAATGCTGGATAGACCATCCTCCAGTGAGCTGTAGGTTTTCTATGTGTCCACTAGAGGGCAGTGTTACTAAGGAAACGCAACATTTTTGTCATGTAACCAAAGCAGCGCATTTTCCTATAAACTCTATGTTAATATTTGATCCCATGAAGTAATTATGAAGACTCATGTGTGCTAGTGTCATATCTCGTCTTGTCCTAAATTGTAGAAGAGATTAGTACAAGCTAATGTATACTTTCTGAACACAAAAACTTCAGTTGTTTTTTGTTTTTTTTGTTCTTTTTTTAAATTTAGTGTTGGGCATTTATTCTCCCTCTAAATGCCGGTTTCATTATGTTGAATGACAACAGGGGTGGAGACCTGATCAAACATTCATGAAAAACATACTTTCAGAGCAAGTCATCTTACTGGAACATCCATATTATCAGATTATTGACTGAAAAACATTTTTAAAAGGTGCAGGATTTTCCCAATAACATTATTTTTCAGTAATGGAAATCCACATACTAAGAGTGAAGCATTAATCACAGATGTTAAGTCTTTCATAGATAAAGGCATTAACGTCATAATTTTTCCAGTGTTCAAATCAGTTACTTTCAGCTATGCTTTACTGAACGCTTTTTTGTATGCCCCTCTTCTAGATAAATCCATCACAGAGATTTGAGGGGAGACACGAGGAATGACATGTATCAGGTCAGGGCAGCCTTGACCTCTCAAAATCAAGTTGACTATGAAATAACTACTATGCTTTACACAAAGCAAAAACAAGCACACTCAGGTTACCTTATTCCAGATGATTCCACATGGCTTAGGCAACTGGCAATCTGTTTTAATAACTCTGGTCGGTGTGAGGATGTAGTCTACAGTCAGGTCATGACTTCCCATTAGATCTTCTGGAATGTCCATCACCTGAAAGCACAGTTATTCCTCAAGTATTCAAATTACTAATGCTGAAACAACAAGTGGGAGGAAAACAAAAAAAACTCTAAACTATGTTTGTTCATGTCAGTTCGAGCTGCACATCTTTATTTAAAACTGTATTATTCCTCATTTTAATACCAACGTGTTCTTTAGCTTTGTAAAAAGGGACAAGCTGCTTATTGCAAAACAAGATCCATAAAACATTTGAACTGCTCAGTGAGATCAAACTGAATGCGCAAACCAACCTGGCAGTCATGGACAACAGTAACCACCACAGTAGACTCATTCACGGCACCCATTGAAGCCATCATTCCATACTCCAAGTCAGCAAAGCCTTCTCCTTTTCCAATCCGAAAGCCTACAGCGGAAGGCAGAGAGGGAAACTTAATTTAAAAATGTATACTGTGCAGTTTACGAAATCCTTTTGGAGATTTGTAAACTCCTTTATACTGCCTTACAGTAAAACATGTGTTTCGCTGCAGTACTGCATGAGTTATCTTGGGCATTTTAGAAATGAGGATCACCATGGAGTGCGGTTAGCAGACAATTTACATGGCGGGAAGAACACAGGAGAAGCCACAATAAGCAGAAGGGATCTGATTACGTACATCTGCCTCAATCTTATTTCTGCTCTTTTTCCTCTATGCTGGCAGAGTGTGCAGAAGTGCCTCAATAGGCTTAGACACGTGCAGCAATCACAATACCTTTGTTCCATTCTGCTTTCAGTCAGCACAGCCTCTCATCATTTTCCACTGTGTAGTAAACAAGCCTTGCATAAAACAATTTATAATCACCCAAGTAGTGATTTAGGAGAATCGCTATATAATAACAGACTATGTTGTTCATTACTCAGCTAATAATTGTAAATTCATGCTTGAAAAAGCAGGTTTTGCAGCACATGCGGCCTTTTCCACCTTTAGAGGTTCAAGGAGACCTATTGAGCTCATTTGCAGCATAGTTTTCCTCTTGGACTGCAGCACAGTTGACTAAACTAACCTTGCTGCAGTCTCTCCGTTCATAATCTCTGTGACACCATTTTCACTCGTCTCCTTTAGGCCACCTTTCAGCTGGCTTATATATACACCCTAAACTCATTGGCTGAAACATTGGCCATGTTTAATATAAGTATCCAACAGTGTTACTATTGTATATATGAAAATAAAGAAAAAAATTGTTTCACTTTGAACTGAAAAAATATTGTCTATTCTGCAATAATAGACAGTAAATTGCACACGTGGTTCTAACTACTATTTAAGGAGTACTGCATTTTCTTTAGATTTTATATATTTTAGTGCATGTATGGTAAACTTGGTCTTGAATTCACTGCTCTGTTGCTCTCCCACAATCATAAATCATTTAGGTTACCAATATGAAACTGAAATAGTATCGTGACATGGTGTATAAGTCACCTTTCTCCGACACCGCCACAGAACCAACCACCATCAGGTCAATTTTAATTTTTGCATCCAGGCCAACAGGTACACTGAAGTCTTTCACACCCTGGAGATGGTTTGAAGGTTTCAGAAGAAAGAAGAAAGAAAATCTAATTATCATTATTGGGAATTTAAAGAGGAATGACAATGCTGACAAATAAGAGCAAACATTAGTACATTTATACCTGAGAGGAAGAACATATGCGTAGTTGTTCTTTGCTAGCCCCTTCAGGTGGAGTAATCCTATTGAAAAGGCCTGTACGAAGACGAGGAGTTGGGACCAACAAAGTTTTCCGTGCCTGCAAAAATTATTTCAGTAAAATGTTAAAAATAAATAAATAAAAATAAATAAAATTAAATTTAAAAAAAGATCCTGAGTTATTTAATAGGACTAGAAATTAAAACTGAGCTGAATAAAATCAGTGGAGTGATGGCAAAATTACAAAAAACAAAAACATTTACATTTAACTGATGCAAAACACTGATGTGGCTGAAATGTGACTTTACAAAGAACCTACAGGATATTATACAATAACTTAAACAATCTTATGTAGCAAATTCTTGACCACAGGTGCAAACTCCAGTTCTTGAGGGCCGGTGTCCTGAAACTTTTCCATGTGTCCCTGCTGCAGCACACCCGAATAACATAAGTAGGTCATTAGCAAGACTCCATAGAACAGGGGTGTCAAACTCCAGGTCTCGAGGGCCGGTGTTCTGCAGGTTTTAGATCTCAACCTGGGTCAACACACCTGAATCAAATGATTAGTTCATTACCAGGCCTCTGGAGAACCTGAGGACATGTTGAGGAGCTCATTTAGCCATTTAAATCACCTGTGTTGGATCAAGGACGCATCTAAAACACCCAGGACATCGGCCCTCGAGGCCTGGAGTTCGACACCCCTGCCATAGAACTTGACTGCATGCCGAGGTGGCATTTCAGCCATTTGATTCATGTTACAGCAGCTCATGAGTGAATGAACATGGTGCAATAAAAGTACTTTTAGAAGTAAATTTTTCCAAACACTTTACTTCAATTTACTTGAGCAGGTTCAGGGGTTGCCACCTCAGCATGCAGTTAAGTACTATAGTGTCTTGCTAATGACCTAGTTAAGTTATTCAGGTGTGCTACAGCAGGAACACATTTAAAAGTTTCAGGACACCAGCCCTCGAGGACTGGAGTTTGACACCCCTGTTCTAGACAGTAATAAAACAGTCTAAAATTTCTCATTTAAAATTCTGCTTGCATTTAAAAATTCAAAAGAAAATCATGTAATCCAGCCTGAGGCACTCTGGTTCTTGGTTTTTTTTTCCAACACTGCAGTGCTACCTGCAGCACTGCCAGCCGAGCACCCTCCAGAGGTTTGTCAGGATCCACCTTCACCTCAGATGTGTGGATGAACGCCTGCAGCTCCAACACCTTGGCGCAGGCTGCAAAAGCACCCTACAGCAGAAAGGAAGGCATCTGATCATAGGTTCCTCAAGTCAACTTACTTCCAAGGTGATAAAGCGTGCCTGCTGCTGGGGTCTGTCTGGGTTAACTTTGACTGTCTGGCTGGACTTGAACTCCTGCAGGCCTGCAAGGCTGTAACATGCCTTACCTGCACCCTGGTCAATAGGTGCACAGGAAAAGACATGTATGCATGCACAGAGACAAGACAGCCATTAGTGATTCAAAATTTAAGAACATCAGTCAGAAGCTGTGCTGGTACCCTGAGTGTAGCAAGAATTTCACCCCTACAGCCCTTATTATTTTCTTCAGTTATTTATTTACTTACAGTACTTTACATATAACCCAGACAGTCACAGGCTCAGATTTTTCCTCTTCTTTCTTTTTTTCAAGTATATATATATTTTTTTAATTCGAGAAGGAGGGAGGAAAAAACTGGAGACTAGTGGCAGAGGTTGACCTGCCAGTGCATTGATTTGAATGAGAACTGCGCTGCAGCTCTTCAGCTAAACTGCTTTAACCTGCCTTGAAATTTGGGATTCTGTTGTGGACGGGCCTCGGAAAGTTTGCCAGATTCTTTTCTTCTATGTAGTCCCAAACTTTCTGACGAATGTCCCATTTCGATCCTCCTGGAGAGAAAATTGGAGTTTAACATAAACGCTAACCGAAGCAACATTTACGTTTTCAGCATCACATTTAGCGAATCGACGACTTTAACAAAAATTTCAACGGCAAAACAAACGTTTTACAAAACACTTGACCTACCCGGGTTGATTTTTATGACGGGATCCATCGCTTTATTAGAGCCACGGGTAGGTTTATTCTACAACACTCGGATGCACTCCACGCAGTAATATCGTACACGTGAGCTCTGTAACATAATACTAACGGAACAGCTGCTTGTCAATGTTTATCATTGCTACGGTGGCTCAGAGGGACGATCCTAACGAAACGCGAAAGGGAAAGGTGGTTTTGAACTTCTAGGCAACCGTAGTCTGATAAGCAGAACACTCGCGCTTCTCTAAATACAGAAAATACAGTCGAGAAAAAGCTAATTTTTCTTACTATCGACACGTGTAAAGTCAATTATTTCAAACCTTTTTTGTTAAAATTTTGATCTTTATGCCTTACAACAAAATGCATTTTTATAGTGACAGCAAATGATGCGTGTGGAAAATGGCAGTCAAAGCTTTGTGAGTTGTATGAGCCAAATTAAAAGAGTATGCCACTGGTTTTTTCTTCCATTTTTTTTGTAAGATAATCATTTCCTTTTAAACATTATTTTACAATTGGAAGACAATCAAGAGATATTTTGCATTTTTTAACATTATTTTGGAACCACTTTTTCAACAACTAGGTTTACATTATGTCTCAGGACAGGTGTAGTTTACACAACAGATGCTTTAGCATGGATTATTTTTCAAATTCATGGGTGGGACACAAAATATCCTCCAATAGGAGGATGAAAATGACTGAAAATACCCACTTTCATTTGTTAGGAATGGGGTCACTAAATGGTTTAATGGAAACTCTGTGAATTATATGGTATTGATTTTGCTTTGCAGGCAACACTTCTCACCCAAGCACTGGACTGATGTGTTAGCGCCCATATCATCAATCATCAAAATAAAAAATGTTATGAGTTGTTATATTTTCCTTGTTTTGTTTTTTGTTCTTTTGTTTCTTTTGTGTTTTTCTTTTCTGTTTGTTTGTTTGTTTCTTAACACAAAAAAATTAAGACAGGATGGGCTGGTGCAAATTCTTTAAGGTGGCCAGAAAAATTAAATTGCAGGGTTCCAGAGCACTATTGTCTGTGTAAGGAAAGGGCCACTTCAGCATCTGTTATGGAGTAAAAACAGGCAGGATAGGGTTGTGGCTTCAGTGTGCGCTTTAACAGCAACTGATTGTCACGAATGACAAGCTGTGATAACAGCAATCTTGCAGGAAACAGGAAATAATCTGAAAAACTTAATGATGAAGTAATTGTTAAGATGTGCTGGTGAAAACTGTTTAAAATCTCACTTCCTGGCTATTATGGCTTGTAATTTACCTCCTAAATTTTTGATCCATTAAGACTTTTTTGAGAAATTAAACTAAAGGAGAAAGGAAATAATGTTAACGTAACCCAGACTCTACAGCATCAAGAGGTCTCTGTTTAAAACCCTCTTATATTATCTATGTCAGGTTTTACTTTGTTAATATGTTTCCACTTATTAAGGCATTGTAAATGCAAACAAACAGCTCTGTCTTCTTTCACAGTTATCAAATTTTACTGTACCATATTTAAACTGGAGCACCACCTGCAGGTCTTTGGATGTCATAGATGTAAAATGCACAAAAAACAAATCTAAAGTTTACATGCTTAACCATATGTGTGACACCTTTTATTTATGTGTGTGTGTGTGTGTGT
>NW_005187793.1:212671-227080 GCF_000239375.1 Pundamilia nyererei | reverse complement strand
AAATCTTATTTTGATAATGCTTTAGTTAAGGTTATAAAGGCCCTAAAAAAAGTCTGCCCTCATACCATGTAAACTTAATAATCAGAATAAGAAATAATCAGTGTTAAGCTTTTGAAATGTTTAAAACTACAAGTTATGAACTATTAGTAAAGGAGAAACAGTACTGACAATATTAACCTCTTCGTGCATTCAGGTTATATAAGTTGTACACCTTCCATTAAAGCAACATTAGGTACATCAGTTTGCAGCCATTTCTAAAAGCCTGTTACAATAATGTCTTTACGAGCAGAAGAAAGAATTGTAAAAGTGCTAATCATATCAAATGTGACCCATGATCTAAGAACAGTGAGAAAAACATTTTAAAATAGTTTTATTGAATCTATTAAAGTTCTAACTTCAAATATTTCAGGATCAAATTATTGTGTTACATGTTTAAATACCAGTGCTCACATTCTGACTTTAGATAACCGACTGATTATAAAGTTCACATGATAGTTTCTTCTCTTTAAGTGTTCAAGTGTGTACATATCAAGACTCATAAGAGGCACATATTAACGAATATGAATTGTTCCTTTTAAATGCACATTAACATAATTAGTTCCCTCAATTTGATGCAGTACATGGGAATAACAGGAAACACAGGGTTGTGTTACCTGGATGGTTTTGAGTGGTTGGAGGTGTTGTTAATTGGGCAAAGTCAGTCTGAACGTGTTTGCTGTGGTTGTTAAGTTTGAAGTGTCCTCAATACAGTAATAATATGCCAGAGTCTAGCCTCTAAAGAGAAGGTGTGCTGTGCTTCCCCTGTGCTGTTGATTTCAAAGTCTGGTTTTGTGTGATGTAAACCTGGACGGTAAACCTAACAGATCACCTGAATACATCATATCCTGCCACTAGAGAGCGACATCCACCAGGTTATTTGCCTCAAGAGGAAGAAACACTATTTTTGAAGGCATGGGATTCATACTTCTGTCGACTATCACACACAAAATGTATTCTGCTTTAAGTCTGACCTGCACATTATCTGGCTCAACAAAGTGCCTGCAATCCACAAATTGTTGTGTCACATCAATGCATTTGCACACTCCTGCACACTCATTCACACTCGCAGCGTGTCCCCCACTACACTGGTCCATAACCCTCCCTGATACCCCCTCTCTCTTTCTCTCCCTCTCAGTCTGGGCCCACTGCCAGCTCAGCCCTCCCTCTCTCTCTCTCTCTCTCTCTCCCTGTCTATTCTGTACATACCCAGCCAAGCCTCACAATGCTGCATTTACTAAAGCAAGTGGCTTGGAAATTCACTGCGATGTCGCTGTTCCCAGACCACCCTCCCTGTGTTGGACTCGCTCTGTGAAGCGGTGCAGCGCTCAGACAGCGCTGATGGCAGATCGGGGCACGTGGACTGTGCCAGAGGAAAAGGCGAGATCACCTGTTTGGGAAATCTAGAACAACAGCGGACAAAAAGGAAGGAGGGACAGGCAGGTGGAAGCTTAGGTCTGCTGTGTCCACCCACCCCTTACTCTATTATATACCCACACGAGACACACACTCTCTCTCTCTCTCTCTCTCTCTCTCTCTTTCTCTCTCTCTCACTCCTTGCCTCTCCCTTTCTTCCCATTTGTCTCCCCCACTCTCTGATGCTGGTGTGGTGAACCGCAGGACACTCTCCGCTGAGCTGCATGGAGGCACAGGGAGGGGCGGGGAGCCCAGGTAAGAGCCATTTTCTATTTTTGCTCTTTTCAGTGCTATAGCGGGTTGGTCACGGCCGAGTGTCTTTTTTTCCTGTTCTGATTGACTTGTGCTGTGGAAAACCTGCCTGTCCTGTTTCCTCGTACATTCATGACGTGTGCAGTTGGGGACTTGGTACATGCCCGGAGCCCGATCTCTCTGATTAATGCTTGTATCTCACGAGTGAGCAACTCTTCTGCTGTAAAGAGTTAATCACTGAAATAGTGCGTGAGGTTTATATACAGGAGTGACCCTTCTGCTCATTCTCATCACCCCGGCGTCCAGCAGTAGGGGGTTCACTGCTTCGTGTTTAATCTATTGTTTAATTATACAGGTTAATGCTCACTGTAGGTCAACCATGCTGAAGCTGCTCTGATTGAAAATTACAGAACAATAGTAGAGGCATATGGCCTTTGCGTAAAGGCCATCCAGAGAAGCCTCCGCTGCGTGGACCCACTGAGTTGGGCTTCAGTGCCAGTACGTTCACAGGTGTGATGGGATGAAGTCCTAAATCAAGTCTCCTCGTGGGACTAATTAACTTTACTAAATGTAAAACTACAGAATACTTCTCATAATGTATGAAGAGCGACAGGCAGTGTTGCTCTATAAATTTCAGTATCGCTTTTATAGTGGAACCCTGGAGAAATCGAGGAAAGCTTTACTATTTAGAGCCGTAATATTTTTGCACATAATATACGATAATGTGTCTGTAGCTGTCAGTGTATATTGCTCGGTTTTAGTATGTCCCACAAGTAATTAAAGGTTTTTGGAAGTTGGTTTCTCCTTAGTGTCTGATTTTGTGAAAGTCCATGGGCCCTATTTTCATACATTATGTCCTTAATGAATGAACTTTATAAAGTCCTTGTTTCATCATACATATAATACTTTCTGATGATTCTTTCAGGCAACTTTGTTAAAATATTCTTTTAGAATATAAAAATGGTAATTTGATAATATACCGTCAGGTATATAAATATTTGGACATGACATCATTTTGTTAATTTTGTCTCTGTACACAACCACAATGGATTTTAAATCAAACAAACATGATGAGACTTTCAGCTTGAAATGAACGGATTTGATTAAGGTATTCCATTGAGGATTATTTTTTTGTTTTGTTTTTTTTCTATTGGAGGGTCATAGTCCCCAATTTTAATAAGCTCAAAAGTAGTTGGACAAACTAACATAACATGTAAGGACTGTTTTTAAAAAGTGAAGGAAAATCTTTTGCAGTAATTGACTCCCTGAAGTTTAGAACCAATGTTGCCAGACCCTTACTGTTACCACCGGCAGCTGCTGCTTATTTGAGGGTCTGTGCTTTCAGGGACTGAAAGACGTGCTCAGTTGTGTGAATATATAAGGATATTCTGAATTGAAGAATATCATATTTCTTTGTCTTGAAAAACTCCTGGGTTGCTTTTACAGCCAGGAAAAGTGTTGGAGTGTTTTGTTTTTATCTAAGCAGAAAGTATAGCCCTGTACACCTTACAATTCATCCTGGTACTTTGTGCTACTTCTATCAGCAGTAAACACCAGTGGCCCTTTCCCAGAACTCTACATCCACCATGTTTGACAGATGATGTGTTATACTTCTGTTCATGAGGTGTTTCTCTCCTTCTCCATGCTTTTACATCATACTGATTCAAGTGAGTCTTGGTTTCATCTGTTGATTTCTGACACAACTGAATCTGACCTCTCTGTTCTTAAGTGTAACCAGTGGTTTGAACTTTGTTATAAACCCTGTGGTTGCTTTCATAAAGGCATCGCTTGATTGTAGACTTTGACAATGATACACCTGCATCCTCAAGAGCGTCCTTGGCTTGACTAGATGTTGTAAGGGGTTTCTCCTCCCTATATTTTATCTGTTTGTCATGGAATTGCAAAGGAACAGGCCTCACTTGTCCATGAAACTTTTTTTCTCAGTCAGTTGATTGCTTTTGAGACTGAATTGAAGCTTAAAATTTACACTTCAATCACTTCTTGATTGTTTGATTTATTATCCACTGTGGTCCACTAAGTAAAAGTATGTCGCTATAAGAGCATTTTCAGCAGTACTGAATGAAATTACATTTTAAATGGAAAATGCCATTTCCTGGCCTTGATCCCTGTACCACTGTTTTTATCTCAGCAGTGCATGTTCATGCTATCTGCCAGAGCTACCTGCCCACTACAAATAATGATCATATTTGTCCATTAAGATGTGATTGAATTAGAGTGAACATCATTACTGTGATGTATCACAGAAGTGGGTCACAAAGCATGACCTTTTGATGGCATCATGTGGCAAACACAGCAACTGCTTTGAATGAAGGGAGATTCTGAATTAAGAACACTAACAGCTTATTAAAAAAGGCCTTTGTCTTATCTATAAGGATGAGAAATAATGTTAAAAGAAACCGCATTAAAAACACTGTAAACCATGTTAACTGTGTTCTCAATTCAGCCAAATATTCATCATCCTCTGTATAATCACTTCCCCGTGGGAGTAATGTTTATATAAATCTGCCACTGCGGGTGTAGCGTAAAATATGAGTAGAGCATATATGGGATGTAAGACAGAGAGAAATTAGCAAGCACAATGACCTGGCAAGGTCATAGACCATGTTAACTTTTCCTGCCAGTGCAACACAGTCAAACAGCAACTGATTTATTACACCGAGGCTGTGAATTTGATTCAACTTTTGGCAGTCGTACAGTACACCATCCCACCAACCTCCCTCGCTCTGTTTCTACATCTCCCACCATCTGTCTGCATGTCTCGGGTTAGCTGATTCATAGACAGTCATGGCTGACAGCTCAAGACAGGGTCAGTGGCATCCTGAAAAAGGGCACATGTATGACTGGCTGTCTTTTAACAGCACTGACTTACATTGTCATTATTTACTCGGGCTTCTTCACAGACATTGTAGCAGTTGGTGGCTAGATCAGACCATCTGTGCAAAGTGCCTAACTGTATATGCAAAGAATACTGTGACTTCCAATAAAGACCTTTTCAGCTGTTACTGATTAATATTGCACCTTGGAGACAGTCATTTTCAACTACAATGCTAAATGCAAGCCTATACATACACACACATGTATTTGTTGGTGTCTTACATGTATCTTCTATCTAAAAGGCAACATTTCCTTATGGATGGATGGATGGAAACAAATGTTCGTTGAAGGAAATAGAAACCAGAGCTGTTTATAGTCAAAATATTGAGCAAACATTTCATTATAACAACAGGGGTAAATGTGTAGTGTTTCAGTTTGTGTGGTTCCTCACTGGGGAAATTAATCAATAGCTGGCGATAAACACTTTGCGTCTTAGGTTGCAATGAAAATCCATCACGTTCTGCTTTCACCTTGGCTGTAACATTTTTTTTCATCTGAAATAAGAAATTCCAAAGTCTGAACATACTGCAAGCAGAAATGGTACAGACCATCTGGTGAGGCCCACCAGGAAGCTGCTGTACTCCCACAGTTGCATCTGTTCTGCATGTTATCATCAAATGCAGCCAAAGTTATTGCTACATGTTGCGCCATAAACAAATGACTCTTCTTTTCAGCTTTTTTCCCCTTACTTTCAAATGTATGGTTAATGTCTCCTTGGCAACATCAGCTGTCGCAATCTGACGACGCAGTATGTCGGGGAAGTTGATTTTTTAGGTGTTCAAGGTCACTGTGACTTCACAAAACATGTTTTGGGTTACAACTTAGAATATTATATGCACATGCTGTAGCGCACCGATCTGAAGGAAGAGCTTACCCAGATGACAGCAGTGGTGATCAGAAAGTTTACTTATCTGATAAAACTATTGTATAATTTTAAACTCCCACCAGTGTCTGGAATACTGGTTACGCTCTCTATTCCTGTCACTAAATGTGCAGCTTACCTCATTTAGTCTCCTCACATACTGCATTGTGCTTTCAGCTCTGTCAAACAGGTGAAAATTTAACCTTGATCAAGTTTAACCAATTTAGATTTTATGCATGCTTCTGAGTGTGGAAGAATGCTATTTTAAGTCTCTACTATTTTCAGATTTTGTTAATGGCCTCTGTGAACTGTTTTCAATAGATGTTTGAGATGTTTTTGGGAACATGACCGGGCTGTTAGAATGCATTATCTTTTGTAATAGTGACTATATTGTAAAGCAGAAACGATGAATTAGGGATCTGTAAAAAGCCAACACCAATCTCACTGAAAGGAACCACACATGCTTTAATTCAAGAGGTTTAACAAAAGTATTCCATTAACTGCTTAGGAATTATAGCCATTCTTATAGATACGTAGTTCCACATTTTTGGATATTGAACTACAGTATGGCAACATTGGAGAAATGTTAAATATGAGAATATTCATTTTAATAGCTGGATAAATATTTTTTTGCAATCAATGACTACTTGAAGTCTGTAGACCATGGACATCACCAAATGCTGTTTTTCTTTTCTTGAAATGCTGTGTTGGGCTTTTACTGTAGCCATCTTCAGCTGTTCCTTGTTTGTGGATTCTCTGCCTTCAGCCATAGATGCAAATGCCATACTGCCTATAAATACTGCCTCCACCATACTTGGCAGATAATGTGTTATACTTCAGCTCACGAGCTCTTTCTTTCCTTCTCGATATTCTCCATCATTCCGATATAAGTTAATCATTTCAACGGATTTTTTCCAGGACTGTGCAGATTCTTGTAGACATTTTCTCAACTTGCTTAAATGTTGTGAAGGTGTGAAGGTGGAGATAATTCGATCAATGTGCAATTTAGTGCTCTTTCACTTCTTTGATCGTTCAGGCCTTTTGGTGTTGATGAACTGACCTGTTCATTCCTTATTCCTTATTCCTTATTCCAATGTAGCAGATTGTTGATTTGGCCAATCCGCCATCCCAAAAACAAAAAACAACCCTAACAAGTGCGAGTAAAACAATTGGAATCAGTCCAATATATTCTATCAGCTTAATATGTCATGAAATAATAAAGGAACAGACCTCATTAAACTGCTTGTCCAGTTCACTCAGTTGTCCAATTACTTTCAGTTGGAAGATTGTGCATAAAAGTCATTGATTTCCTAAGCAATTAATTATTTTGTTAAACTCCTTGAATTAAAGCTGAAAAACTGACTTTAATCAAATTGTGACTGTTTGGTTTAAATAACACTGTGGTGGTACACAGAGTGGTGTATATGTGGTTATACACAAATGTATGCATCTAACTGCGTATGACAGACATGTACCATTAAACACTAAACTGACACTGATGCGTAGGCTGCATAGATGTTGTGAAGAACTTTTTGCATTATATAACAAAAAGACAAGCAGCTGAGATGCTTGAGCGTTATAAGGTGACGCAGGTAGCTTGGGATTAATGGCCAGCTGGTGTCTGATTTGGAAAACACATAATAGTGGTTATACAAGGAGGATTATCACTAAACATGGCAAACATGGGAGCAAATAATAAGTTCTTTCAGTTCTGAAAAATTTCTGAGTACTTTGTTTCATTTCATTACTCAACATCTTCTCTGCATTATTGTGTTGCCTTAAATTGCATTTGATTAGCAACAATAAAGCATACCTAATATTTACCTGAGGCTTAAAATTCCTTAGCTTTCCTTTTAATTCTCTCTTTTATGCTCAATCTCCTTTTCTGGGTTTTCATCGGATGACAGAGCCCAATAAAGACATCCAGAAGCTGCTGAAGCCCTCCAGCTCAGGTGACCTGTCCAAGGAGCTGTTTCAGCACCCATTAGCAGAGGAGGAGGGCAGCTTGTCAGGGCACACTGCTAGCCTGCTGCACATCAACGAGAAGAGACGTGAGTACAAGCGATAGTATAAAGAGTGGGTTATTTTAGCAAAATGAAATAGTGATGAATATTCATTGGCAGTAAAGAGGTGTTACAGGCTAATTATAAATGGGAAAAGCCTTGAGCAAGATACCTGATCAATAGTCTCTAATGAAGAAAATAAGTAATGATGGAAGAGGATATTCTTCTGTGAAAATGTATTTTATCAGTGCCGGTCACGGATTGATATCATAACACAATAACAATCCCATACTAACATATCTGTGGAGCTCTAATACATACTTCACACATGTAATTATGGATTATACAAGCATTCTTTAGTCAAGTCCAGGTATATGGATCCCTTTGGATTTACTACTGCCTGTTTTATGTATTCTGGTCCAACATTCTCAAAGCACCACAGCCTCGACTGAACAGACCCATTGTGCATCAGTCTCATACAGAGGCTTCTCTGTAAGTGCCAGACTCCCAAGGCACAAAAGCACAGAGACGAATACAGGAGCTACATGGATGACAAGGCAGTCTTTTTCTGCTTCACAAACTGAACTCTTTTTCAAGGAGACACCTCATCCACAGGCCAATTTCGGTGTCTCTCTGATTTAACGTAACCCACGACATAATCGCGCTACCTGGCAGCTCAGCTTAATAGTCTATGGCAAGAGAGTCTATGGAGAGAGAGTGAAACCTAGACTGGTGGTTTGAAATGTTTCCAAAACATTTAGAGTCTGATTTGAACGAGATTACCCTTCTGATCAGTGAGAGTCATTCATTAACGCTAAAGTGCTAAAGAACACGACGTCATCCAAAAATGGCACAGAAACAAATAATCTCCTAGAGCTGCAGTTTGCTCCTGAGTCATCTGCAAGGCTTATTTTTAGGCTCAGCCTCAAAAAATCAAACATCTTAATATCCCAGAAAAGATCATTTGGTTTGCAGGAACTAAGGTGGTAAGAAAAAAAACCCTGCAGTACATCCACAAATAAATACAAAGCCAAAGAAAGCCGCACTCTAAACCAATTGCACTCTGATTGCATGGATGGAAAGAAATAAAACATTTATGGCAACCGCCCATACTATCAGTTTCTTTAATAGGAGAAAGTGGGTAAGATCAAAGGAATTTTAATTAGGATTTTAATTCAGCTTGTGTCCTTCAAATTAAAACATCCTGAAAGGAAAAGATATTTAGATAAATGTAGGCAAATGTTGGTTTACTCTGGTTGTGTGGGCTATTGCAGAGGCCGCCGTTTGAATCGTTTCGATGAGGTATTTTAGCTCTTTTTCCTGTGTTTCCAGGGTGTTTTAATTTGGATTTCATCCCCTAGCGAAGCACTCTTCTTGCTATGTGTGTAGCATTTACACCTCATTTATTCATTAACAAGCAATCCAACAGAAAATAAGTAAACAACATTAGGCCATGTTTATCAATAACATTCAGATCCGTTAAAAAGAATGCATTATATACATGATAGAAATTTTTGACACTCTTTGTTTAATATATACATCTCAATAGCTTAGCCTGGTGTCAGTCTTATTCACTTCATTGGTCTCAGTCATTATTACAATCTGCTCAGGCTGAACTGATGACCTCAGAGCCCTGATAGGCTAGGAAAGAAAGGGGATTATACAGATCCAAGATGCACGGCGCATCCATTCCACTCTCTGATCCCTTCTCCCAAATGTGAAACCCTCCCTCTTATCCATTCTCCCTATTTTTGCTCTTCCATTTGAACCTATCTGTACATTTATACTTGTAAAGAGAGGAAAGAAAAAGGAAAAATGAGAATACTGAATAGTCATGTTGTCTTGAAGTAAATGAGACTTTTAAATGCGAGGTTCTATTGAAATCAGGGGACTTTTGTTTTGCACACATGGACTGCAAGCATGTGATGAAAAAATATAGTATTAGTGAAGAAGGAGACAAAATGAATGAATGTGAATGTGCGGGCCACCGGCCAAGAAATGGTCGTCTCTTACATCTGCTGTATGCACAGGAGTCTTTGCTTTTTGTCCTCCCCCTCTCCCCACTGACTTCTCAGAGTGCCACTGATTGGCTTTTGAACTGGAGGCAGTTGTTTCAGCGTGTCTGTCTGGGACTGGAAACCGACTGATCAATTATTCAAGGAGAAAGGGTGTGGAAAAGGGAAAAAGAAGAGATGGGGGAGAGGCGGTTAAAAGCAAGCGCAATAGAAAGGGAATAACCCTTATCAGCTGAAAATAATGACAGAACTTATAAGGAGGTATTGTGTTGTTTCACATAATGCCTCATTTCCCCCTCTTGTCTCTTTCTTCGCCATACCCGTTTTATTATTTTAGATTTAGCTCCTTACCTAACGCTCCCTCTTCTCCCATCGCTCTGCCTCTCCCTCATCTTTCTTCATCTCCTCCCCCACAGTTTTCTTCATGTTTCACTGCCTTAGTTTTTTACCTCCCAAAATGCAGTTAAAAATACTGATAACTGTAGCAAGCACCTTTCTGCCTGCAGAAAACATAATATATATTCAGAAACATGCACAAGAATCAACCTAAAGACATGAAAAAAAGAACTTTTATGATTTTTTTAAACAGTTATTGTATGTTTTAGTGCTTATTTAAAACCAATCCCAGACAGCAGAAATAGAGACCTTCAAGCTTTGGATGTGAAGTTCTGGGAGCTGTCTGCTGAGTCTTTCTGTGGCTGTTTTAATTATATGTACTGTGGTGGTTAATGGAGTGATAATGGAAGCTGGCTAGCTGAATCCTTAATATATTTCAAATGTCTACTATATTCAGTTACTTATATTTATATTCTCTTTGTCACAGCTTCCTGTTTCATTCCTCTTGGGATTTCTGCTGAGTGTTTCTCTTATATCTTAAAAATGACACAGCTACTTCCCTGGCATAATAAATAGTCTTTTAAAAATCAATATGTGCTCTATCAGGACCATGATGAATTAAATGAAATATAGCAGCAGACAAGGAGCAGCAGGAGGAGAGTGGGCTCTGCTTCTTCAGCTGCTACAGCCTGAGACAGTGCCTTAAACTGCCTGGAAAATAGCACGCAAACAGCACGGGATAATAACAACCTGTCGTGGAGCCCATCGTTTTTTTACAAGTCACGCTACAACCAGCCAATGATGTGCTTTAGTCAGGACTTTGCATGTAAGGCTAGCACCCACTGATTGATAAGGAAATGCAAGCACACGTCAGTCTGCCTCACCAGAGACCTCTTTCTCACTATACTGTTAGATTAGTCCTGCTCAATTACATCTAATTGTTTCCTAACTTGGGTAATGCTGAGACAAGCAGATGTTCTCTTGGTGCACTTTATGCAAAGATTATTTAGATCTCTGAATAAATCTGACTTTGCATACATTACATTAAAATCTCACCTTTGGAGGCACTTTGACTGGAAAGCTGAGTCAGGCGTTTGGGTGCACACCCCGTGTACATTAATACCACCCGGTTCTGTGCAGCAGCGGACGAAATGGCCTGCTGAAGAATCACAAGCTTGTGGAGAAAAGAACAGGTGCAACACACCCAAGAGAAAAAAAATGAAGATCTGGCTATTTTCATCTCTACAGAGCTCTTGTTTCATTTCTTCAGTAAGCTCCTGAGTCAACACAAGGGGCGTCATGGTGAGAGAGGAATTCACTGAATGAAGCATCAAAATCAGACACAGATTTAAGGAAATGTACAGTATGTGAAATGCTTCTGTAATAGAGAGCACTGTACAAGTTGTACAGATTAAAGTGGATGCAGGAGCAGAAAAGAAATCGATTTTACAATAGCACTGCAAGAGCCAGGTATCGATCTGATTATCAGTGCAATAGATTCAAGAGCTCCTTACTTGAGCTGTTGAAATATATGCAGTTTATCTCCTACTTCTTTGAAAGAGACACTTTTTTCTGCACTGTGAGCAAAAATGAGTGATTTTAATCTCCCATTTTCTCTCCAGACTAAAAGGACTCTTTTATTTCTCTGCTTCATAGAACCGTTGAGCAGTGTCTCTTCTTTAGAGGTGCACTTTGACCTCTTGGATCTCACTGAACTTACCGATATGTCTGACCAGGAGCTGGCTGAAGTCTTCGCTGACTCTGATGAGGAAAACCACAATGAGTCCCCAGCAGGTAAGGATTTCTGAGATTAGATATATATGTTGCAATAAACACTGATCATTAAAACATGAAAGTAAAGAGAACCAGGACTATTACAGGAGTGTACAAGTCACCCCTCATTTATTTATATTTGCCTTTGATGAAACAGACTTTATTGTAATTCTATAAAGTTTTCTTGAGCAATAGTTGTGCCGCCTGTCTCAAGGTCTCTCAATTTATTTATTTATTCTTGAGTTGCTTTTTCACTAATTTTCAGAACATTCGTTGTACCTGACTATGTTGGCATATCTCAACACGATGTGCGGTGTGTCCTTTCAAAATGTTTAGGGAATTAGACAAGTGGAGGGCCAAAGAAGTGGCAGGCCTAAAGAAACTATTTAAGGCAGATGAACATTATTTGAAAGTTGTGTCTTTAAGAAACATGATGGGAAATCCAGCAAAGACTGAGAGAAACATGGCCCTACAGCTGATCCATCTACTATTCAATGAAGCTTTTCCAGAAATGCTCTCAGTGGAATGGTAACTATCCAAAAACCATTCTTTAGGAAGGGAAACAGGGAGAAAGGTATGAGGTATGCCAATAATACAAGAACTGGACTGGAAATCCAGGTCTGATGGGGTGAGGAATCCAAATATGAAATTGTTATCAATATGTCTGAAGCAGTCAAGTGAGAGATCCAACAGTGAGTGTCTACAGCCACCTGTACAACATGGTGGAGGTGCTGTCATTGTTTGGGACTGCATTTCCACCAGTGGTTAAAAGAACCATCACATTTTGATCTAATATTCAATATCATCTGTAAAGGATCTGAGTGGCAGCAGTTTCATATTTCAGCATGACATTGATTCCAAAGAGAAATTACAAGAAACCTTACCTAAGAGTGTTCAGACTGTGTTGAAGAGTAAAGATAGTCATGTTAAATCAAGGTTCAAGTGTGTTGGATTTGTACAAATGCTGTTTTGCCTCATAGACTGTACTTCTGCACTCCCCATTCCCCTGAAATGAGAGTTTTGCACCATATGTTATATTTCCTCAAGGTTTGCTGAGACAACGGCACATACAAAAACTGATTCTCCTCATTCTGCAATCTCCTTAAGATATCTTGTACTCCATGCACAGATTTTAATTTATGCAAGGCGCAAAACTTTTTTGCAACTCTTTTCCCTGTAGCTTGATTGCCGAGGGAAGCATTTCCCAGATTAGTGACTGTGGGTGTAAAAAGTAAAGAAGCAATCATTTTGTGGGGGTGGAGGGTGTGCGTAAGAGAGACAGAATGTGTATTTGTGTTACTCATTTTGTGGGGACATGCGCCTGTTTACGCAGTAACATTGTTGATCTGACATCAACAAGCCCCAACAAAATCAATCGATCAGTGTTAGTACTGTAAGACCTTGTATAAGGGTAGAGTAAGATTAGGTCAATGCAAGCAGTAAACAGGCCTTTGTCTCCAGGAACTGAATGCGAGTCAATGTAAAGTCCTCTGAAGTAATGGAAACACGACCGTGTGTGTGCAAGAGACAGATTCAAATCATTATGGCTCAGCAGGGTCCTAAAACAGCCTGCTGAGCTGTAACGATTTGAAATATCATGTGACTCCTTCACAGACTCATTAAAAACATATTTCACAGTGTCACAGTGGTTAAGTAAAAGGGGCAGTTTAACTTGGTTAATTTCCATTTTTACGTCGCCTAACAGTAGAAAGAATTTCATATTGATTATAGTGATTAAGGGCTGGAGCTGCATCACTTCAACCCCGCATCAGCCAAAATAGTCAAATACAGCACATGGGGTTTGTGCGTATTAAAGAGGTGAGGCGGTTCGCTGTCATAGCAGCAGGTGCAAAAAAGCTGTTGTGCAAAAAACAAACAAAAAAACACCATAGGTAGCAGCGTGCTGCACATGCAAAGCCAACTTTGTCCTCTGAGCGTCTCAACATGCACTATGGGTTTTTGTCAGCTTAAGATTTAAAAGTCTGATATAAACATTAGCAGTCTATTTTCGTTCCATGGACAGTGGGGCGTTCATTCTTTGTTTGTCCAAGAGTACCTAAAAGAAGGTTGAACACATATTAGCATAAAGTGCTGACCCTGTTTGAATCCACTGTAACACAGCAGTGCTGGTGATGATATGACATGTACACTCTTATAGGCACCTACAGTAACAGCATTAACCTCTTTCATTTTTATTTTCTGTTTATTGCTACTGTTCTATATCATGACACAGTGTGTTAAGTGTGAGTTATAGCCCCAGTGGGATCTGTGCTATATACTGCTGCCTCCAGCTCTGTAGTCATTTATTTAAATTTGAGATACAGTGGTTACTGCAGGGACATCTTATGTCCAAAAATAGACTTTTTCCTTTGTTTTTAGTAAATCCACTCTGTTTTATGTGCTGTATGTAATGGTATGCTGATAACTGTATTCTCATGGTTCACTGTAGCAACTCAGCTAGATGGAAAAAATTTAATAATTTAGTAATTTCAGTAATTTATTTAGGCTTTTAATAGAAAAAAAGAGGATGCTGTAATAATAAATATGCATATAATATTGTGTAATTGCATCATCCAAAGAAACTGATGCACCATCTTAAACTTATAGTTAATCTATTAAAAATACATAGGTTTGGGTTGCAGTTTGTTGAAGTTGCCATGTTTGAATACAATGGCCAGGAAGGAGATCTCCCAGTGGAGTTTAATGTATGTGGCAAGAGGCCGGCCACATACGTAGTACAACAAAGCCAGAGAAAAGAAGCCATAGATTTTGGTGTGCTGTGGAAGGATATTTAATGCCTTCAGTACCTTTCAGAGTCAAG
>NW_005187793.1:183758-204966 GCF_000239375.1 Pundamilia nyererei | reverse complement strand
GTGTCAGGCTACATTTCACTGTGTGTTATACTTGTATAACTATGCATGTGACAAATAAAGAACCTTGAACCTTGAATATATAGATATAGATCTATATCTATAGATCTATATCTATATATAGATCTATAGATATAGATATAGATATAGATCTATATCTATAGATATAGATATAGATATATCTATCCTTTTGTGTGGAATCAAGTGTAAGTGTGCGAACAGGAATCCCAAATACAGCAATCAGAGGACAAGGATGAAGAGTTACCCCAAGAACAGTTGACATAATAGCAAAATACCCTGTCCAGAAACCTTGTAGCTTAGGACACAGAAAAAACATGTGGCTAAGGTGACAAGGAGAACCATGGCATTTATCACATTTATTTTCCACTTCTGAATACAATTCAGGAGGTCTAGACTTAGAGAAATGCACCCTGTGTATGACTTTAAATTGAATAAGTCCAAGACGAGCACAGGAGGTGGAAGATCATACCCTCGCTATAGCCTGTTCCCAAGACTCCTCATGTATTCGAATTCCTAGTTCTCCTCCCCGTGTACACTTAAGCTTAACATTAGAGTGGTTACTAAAACAGAGCTATGTTTTATTCTTAAAGAAGGGGTCCAAACTGAGAAGGAGTGAGCTTTTTACCAGCTTCTTAATAAAATGTTCTCTTTCTTCCCACCTCAAGCCTTTTCTCCTGCACTGTAGTCAAGACTCTAACACACGAAAATGTCCATAAATTTATTTTGGATTTATTTATTCTTGTTGTTGTCACAGTTACTAATTGGCAGCAGATTACACATGTGACCTTCCCTTCTTGGGACAGCTGACAAGAGCTGACCAACAGTTGGTTATAAGCTAACATTAAGCTAGGTAACATTAGCTTCAGGTGGCTTAAAAATCACTTTCATCTCATGTAAACAATAACGTGGCACACAGCCTGACGTAAAAAAAGGCACATGCCATTGACGTTGCATGACAAACTCTGTATTCCTCGTTCACACGTAAGGAGTTTTAAAAAAATCGCAGTTTTCGGTGATTCGAAACGCCGTTTACATGTGGACGAAACAGCTGCGTTTTCAAAATTACCCGTGTAGGTGTGGCTATAGCATAAAAGAGTTAGTAGTGGATTTTATTACTACCTGTAATTTATTGCAGTTTACTTGTATTTGCTTAATTATTTACTAAATGTTTTAGGTGTGAAATAAACCGCAATCGAGTTTGGAAACAAAATATGGGTGTGTGTGGTTGGAGGATGTGTTTGTGCAGGGGGGCGAACATTTTTCTTGTAAAACAAAGGGGGGCCTAGCAAAAAAAGTTTGGGAACCACTGGTTTAACATATCCTCAACAATTCACCTCAGTCATTGGTCAGAAGTGAGCATATCAGACTCCTTTCACATGGTTTTACAGCATCTTCCAGAACAAATAAAGGTGGACACTTCTCAGCTACATTGACAGCTGAGGTAAACGGCAGCCTTTCACACATAGGGAGAAATTCCAGGGGACATCTGGATCTGGTCCAAACAGTAATAGAAAACCACCAGCCAGCCACAGCTGTTATACAGCAGAATCTAACTTTAATGTTTTGACTGACGATGAAGTAGGTTGTAGGCTTTATACGGAAACACATTATTATCATCTTATTTTTTACACCCAGTTGTTACAGATCTTTATTGTTTGTTCAGAGTTTTGTTGAAGTCTAATAATCACTCTCATTTAGTACCGCTGTAGGTCTCAGCTAGGCCCTAGGATGGTATCAGTTGTTTTCTGTTTGCTGCTGAATGGTGAACGGGTGTAGTACAGTGGATTGTAGAAGATTTTTACAAATAGCTGCCTGCTGCTGCTGCTGACAATGGCACAATAGTAAGTTGTGGGTCCCTCTTGGACAGCAAAACAGTGACCTCAAATAAACTATGAAGCTTCGAAGAGCTGAGCATAGCTGCAGGTTGAGGTGATAATCCAATGGGTTTATGCAAACAACCCTTTTGCATTGTCACTTTGTCTTCATGTTGCTACTTGATACATTGTCCTTATAAATCAGTTGATTATAGTGCTCTAACACAAATGAAAAAGTATGACAGGGCAGAATTGCATCTACACACTTTTGACTTTAATATCTTAAGTTCTGGAGAGTTAGTGGAGTAGAATTAGAGAAAATAGTCACATGTGGTTACCCACTTGTATTTTAATGTTTACACATAAAATGGTTGTGCACTTCTTTAAAATCAGCTAAAAGGACTTGAAAACTGTTCAAATTCATTGACTCAAATCAAATGGGTAGATACATAAATGAACACATCCATGTGGTTAGAAGAATATAAGATAATCCTGCATAATCCTTATAGTCACTGAAAGTTCACAGCATTTAAAATTTGGGGGGTAAAATTTAAATGATGGTAAATTTACATGTGTATCACATTTGATGATCCTTTTACAGTAGCTGTCCTCTTCAGAACTATCTAACTAACTTTCCTCTTGTTAGTAAAAGGCCACAGCTGCTTGCAGGACGAAAGTGCAAAGGCAGGAGAAGGAGCAGCCAAGCAACTTGTCAGCTGTTGCTCATTAAGATTGTGTCATGGCATCTAAAAATGAGTTCCTTTTTCTAAACGCTTTTCCTTGACCTTGATGGAAGATTGTATGACATCAGGGAAGGATGTGAAAGAGAATTTAACCGCACTCATGCTAGATTCCTTAACACCAAAACAACAGCTAAATTCGCCCCAGCATCCTCTGAGACTTGCTTCATACAAGTCATATAAATGAGAACCTTTGGTAAAAAATATCACTTTATTAGAAAAGTGGGAATTTTAACCTTTAAGATTCCTGCTTCAGTCTCTGAAGGAAAAATTTCCTTCATCCATCATTTATCCAATTGGAGCCTATCCCTGTCAAATTTTACTTATTGGAAACCTTAAAGGCGAGCAATACCAATAATAGACATTAGTAAAGGAACCACAGCCATAGAACATACTTTGATCAATTAATTTATCTCATAATCTTGATTTAGAGATTTTATGTAAATCTATGTAAATCTACATATTTTTACAGCAGTTTGATGTTCATAGTTCATCTTTTAATGGGTTTTACCAGGTGCAACAGCCTCTTGTAGAAGGTTCAAAACATATCAGCAAGTCAGTTTATTGGTCATTTTTATGAACCATCCAGTGCAGGGGTGGGCAATCTCAGTCCATGAGGGCCGGTGTCCTGCAGGTTTTAGATCTCACCTTGGGTCAACACACCTGAATCACATGATTAGTTCGTTACCAGGCCTCTGGAGAACTTCAGGACATGTTGAGGAGCTAAATTAGCCATTTAAATCAGCTGTGTTGGTTCAAGGACACATCTAAAACCTGCAGGGACACCGGCCCTCGTGGACTGAGATTGCCCACCCCTGGTCTAGTGTGTCCTATACTGGGTGAGGCAATAAAGGAAGCAGTAAAGCACCTTAGTATTTAGAGAATCCAACCAGCTGTTATGGCTGCCACTCAGCATCCTGCTGTTAATGATACAAACAATTAGGAATCCCAGCAATGATTAAATGTTAGCACACAATAAATGATTTTTAAACTAATCATCTCATTCACTTGTGTCCTTTTAGTTGTATAATCATCATGAATAAAAATAGCTCAGCTGTCTGAGAATGTAGGCGCTACTTGTCTGAAGATTTTAACCTTTCCAAAATAAACTGTTTCATTCTGTGCAGTGTGTTTCTTCAAAAAAAAAAAACTCTGCTTGTAGCAATGTTTCTTTTAATCTTTCACACAGTCCTCCTCTCTTCTGTGCTCTAGGTTATCTTTATCTCTAATCCCATTGTCTGCCTCTCTCCATGTCTGCTTCAGTTTCGTGCAGGTTCAGGCTTGTATTGTATGATTTCAGGTGTCATAAAAAATTGGGTTGTGTCCAGCTCAGCAGATAGGGCAGTGCACCAAGCTGCTATTCTTGTGAGTTTGTATGAAAACTCAACACATAAAGATGAGCTAAAATGTTAAATTGGTTAAATTACTCTAAGGTAATAGAGTACAGCTTCTAATAAGGAATAACTTTATTAAATGATTCAAAGATATATATTTAAACAACATGACATAATCAAATAGGACAATAGTAGGAATCATCCAGTTTGAGGACCAGTGTATTTGTTTATGGATTCCCTAAAAACTTCATGATTCAGCCATGTAGTTTTATGCAAATTATAATTTAATAAATTGTTAACAATCCTGCTGAAAGCATGCAGTTACATATGGCAAAACAAAACACGCTAAAGGCTGTGAGACTGAGCAAACGTGGACCAAGTTTTCCCCATAAAGCCATTGGTGACCTCAGATTGAGACTTAGATTTAATTATTTTACTGGTGAAGTTTGCATTGCAAATGTGGGTCAGGTAGCACTGAGCTATGTTGCCTGAGCATAAGCCTCCATGGGAAACTACTGAGCGCAAGTAGGAGCTAAGGAAGCAGTTAAAGGAAGCAAAGTAGAGGAGAGGAGCAAAAGATGGGTGACCGAGTTCAAGCTAAATGTAGGTTCTTGAATAATTCACTTCCCCCTGCTGGAAACAAGGCCTGGTCCTTCAAAAGGCATTTAAACACTTATCATGTTCTGTGTAACTCCTCTTTCATATGACTATTGTATGTCTGCAGCATGTTTGTTTTCTTCTCTCTGCTGTCTTCTGTGTATGTTTACCTTTTCAACATTCAAAAGCTGCTTTCTTTCACTTCAATCTATCGTGTGTGTTCTTTTAAGCATTCAGTTTGAATGTTGCCAAACACGATCAGCTGAGCAGCTTCATAGCTACAGTTACTGTTTCATCAAGCGTCACGTTCTAGAGCAGCGCCAGAGACAATGAACAAAAGCCTGATGTCCAGCAGGTTTGCTCTTTGTTCTTTCAATTGAGCTTGATGAGGCATAAAGTTTACCCATATCTCTGGAAAACAACAACAGGCATAGCTGTGGCCTCCCATCATTCTTTTACTGCACATTAAATCATTAAACATTGTGTCTATCTGTATTATTTTTGTTGCATATTATGGTATTAAAAGCTGTGGGTTAAATATTTTGTGGAATGGAAGTTAGGGATCATGTCATTGCCAGATCCTTTGTAGAAACTGTGAGTGATAATAGGACCCCACCCCCCACACACCAAGAGGGCCCCAGGATATGTTCATGTGCTGCAGTGCAGACGATCCCAATTATGCATGCCACACCCAGATCAATCATGTCAAAGGAGGCGTTTCCCCTCTGCTCTCAAAGACACAAAATTTGCGTGAGTCACAGGTTGAGATGTGAAACGTATTACTGTAAATCCACACAGTGCAATGGCAGCTTGCTGTCTGTTGCCATTCAGCGATCATTTTTATGTTACAACCCATTTTGTAAACACCTTTTCATAGATTCACGGTCTTAAATTTGCACAGTCAGATTCCAGTGAGCTGAACTCTAGGCCATGTGCTTTAAATGACATAACAGATCATTATCTTTGATAATTTCTTGCCCTAGTTCCCAAACTCTGTTGGGCTGTGCTGGAATTAGCGAGCAGAGGATTAACCCTTTAAAGCCAAATGTATCATTTGATACATAAAATGCCTGTTGTAGCAAATATGATACAAATTTAAACTGATATGTGATTTTGTTTGTTTGTTTGTTTGTTTTGTCAAAAGATTCACTAAATGCAATTCAACCTTTAAATGTTTTTTAAAAAACAAACAAACGAAAAACCATTAAGGGCTTTAAAAAACCAACCATTCTCTCAAACTGTACAATTTTAGTGTTTTGCTGCAGCTGCCTTCTTGGTACCTTCACACATGCAGGAGAATTTTGTGTTTAAGAAGCGTTGTTCTGCATTATTCTCTGTGTATCTTTCAGCTTTTTCCTGTATTCATCTTCATCCGCTTCTTCTGAGCAAAGCACACAAGGAATGCAGATCAGATTTACTGTGCATGTATTACACAGTTACATATTTATATACCAGACTTATTAGACAAACATTTATAGATCTACTTGAACACAACAAACAATCATCAGCTGCTTGTCAGCAAAACTCTTTCCAGTGCTCAGAAGGTTGCTGTCCCTCTAATTAAAACCCAGTGGAAACGCCATCAATCATGTCAGATCAATATGAAATGAAATCAAAGATGGCCAGTTTTCAGCTTTTTGTCACTTTAACAGTCTCCCATGCTGCTTTGTTATCTTCGTAGTAGGGGCAACATCGCCACCAAATGGTGTGAAATGGAAACATCTTCGTATGGCTAATACTAAAAAACAACTAACTTGATATAAAGGCGAGTTGCAGCAGTAATACAATTTTTTTTATTGATTAGTTTATTCAAAAGTGAAAAAAAATGATACAAGCAATACTTCAAATTGATTAGATTACAGAAAATGCTAAAACAGGGAAAACAGTATAACAACCCTGACAGGTGCAGTTATTGTTTTTACAATAGTCTATAATGAACAAAAACTTGGACCACTTATACACTGCTGATATGTGCAGCCTGCTTGTACAAGCATGGATTAAAGGATTTCATGGCTGAGAGGAAAAACAAGCAGCAGCTGTATCCTGCAAGGTTCCTGTTGCTTCTGTAGTGTTGAGTTTCTAATATCTTTTGAGCAGGTGTAAAGCTATCTATACAAATGCTCGTCAACATGAAGACTGTTGCATTTTTAAGCTCAAACATGACAGATATGTTGGATTCCATATGAGGCAAAACATTGCATCTGTATTTTTTATCAGCAAAGACTTTGCATTTGTTTTTATAATAGGCCGCTGTGTGTTTAATTCTCAGGTTCCCATCACCCTGCGCTTCCCAGAGGTGGGTACATGCGCTCCCCCTCGTGGACACGATGCAGCAAAGTTGAGCCTCCACGAGAGAGAAAGCACCACAGTGACTCAGACACCACAGAGCCCTTAATGAAGCTGGAAAGGCCAAAGCAACCATGATCTCTGACATGAACCAACCAGCCTGCAGAGAGGAAAACAAAACCCAGAGCCAGACATACAGCCAGATCGGTCACACAAAGCGGACCAAGATGCCTCGTTCTGCCACCGTGCTCTCACATAATCTTACATGGTGCTGGCGAGTTCAGGCTGAACTCTGGACACTGTGCTCTCTACTCTAACTAAAGATGCTGAGATGTGCAATGTGCACACTTTCTTCTCTCCCCGTCCCATTCTCTCCCACACTCACAAACACATGCAATCATTGTGTTGCTCAAGCAAAAGGTTCTTAGTGCACTCTGAGCTGCCAGATTATAATCTTTGTTTATTGGTTGACAGACAGGGTATTAGGTCAGCAGAATAATAGCACTTTTATCTGTGAAACCTCTCAGCATGGTCTTGCACAATGAGATTGATCCGGACATAACCACAGCGTTAGGTTAGACTTCACGTGAAGCTCAGATGACAGTGAGCTTCACTCTCAATTACAAAGTCATAAGATAAATCATAAATCAAACATTTGTTTTCCTAAATGAAACATCACATCGATCTCTTATTGAGGCTAATTCTGTAACGCCTCAAAGTAAGTTAAGTGAAGCAGGGGATGTTGGTTTCTGCAAGGCTCAGCTCTATCCACCACCTTTTCTCAATCGTAATGAAGAATGTGTGCTGTTGTTTTAAATGCCTAAATAAAAATAATGCACTTCTTCACTGAACTGTATATACAGTGCCCTGCAGAATTATTGGCATTTGGTGCAGATGATTCACAAAGATAAACAGACCAAGTAGCAGCTATATGCTATGTACTTTTCCACACCCAACTTTGTGTTTGCAAAATTTGCTCACTTTATCATTATGAATAGATTATCTGCTACAATTGCTGCTACTAGCATAAAGCAATCCAAAGTTAGTAAAAAAAAAGTTACACTGAAACATTATGGGGTAAAACTTAAAGCAGTTTAAAAAAAAAGGTCAAATCTCACTATAGGCAGATTCATGCAAAACAAAGTGCCAACAATTTTATAACTCAAATCTCCCAAAAGGTGAATTTAACTCCTGATGCAATATTTCTTATTTTTTTCAGTAAAGGGAATAGCTGATTACTTGATTTATTTGTCGCATATTCAGCTTGTCTATACCAAGAGTGCCAATAATTCTGAATGCTGTGACACAGTGGATTCAAAGTGACACTGGGATGGTAGAAGGAAAAAATAAAATGAAAACAGTGTAAGTTATTATGTGACTTCTGTTGTTACTAGTGTGGAGGAGACCCATTCTGTATTGTATGGTATGGAGAGCAATTGATTTCATATCAGTCTTTCGCTACAAATGTAGTCTGCGCAAATAAATATGCACATCTCTCATGTTCACTGCAGACAATGTGCTCTATAAATAGCAGGGAAACTATGGCAACTGCCAAACCCAGTCTGAGATGGCTGTTCTGTTAAAGTTTTTAAATTCAAACAGAAATTTTAAACTTTATTTCACCATCCTTGGATCTCCAAAGAATTTGAATAATCATTATTATTAAAATTATTATAGCACCAATGTACCACCGGCTTACCATTAATGGGAATCCTGGCTAAAAGTGCGAAAGTACCCACTTTACTCATATTGCAAGTTCAAGTAATGATTGGTATATATTAGTGTACATATTTGTATATAATAGTACAATAGTTACAAAAATGCTATTTACCCAGCAGAGGAGCAGCTGGCATAAGAAATGCAACAGTAGATGACAGAGTGTAGACAGGAAGTAGGAAAAAATAAAATAAATACATAACTGACAGAGTAATTTCCTGAATAACAGCAAAGTTCATGTTTTTACAGTACCAAACAAATACTTTAGTGTTCGTATTACTTTAAGCTGTTGCTAATTTCTTTTATCCTCATTAAATGTGCTGAAAGCACAGTTTGAAAGAATAAAAGGACAGAAATCTTTCTTAATCACTACTTTGACCAGTGAACTATGCAGGCGATATTTTCATATATTCTAAGGGACAGTTTGTAACACAGAGACAAGACAAACACTATGACCCATACTGAGCTACACTTTCCCAGAGCTAATCCGAAGTTCTTATATCTACATAAATGTTTACCCTGATTATTATGAGACACTGGGAGACACTGATTAGTATGCGCAGAGAGAAAGCTAGAAAACATTGACTGATTTCTAATTACCTTTACTGATAAATATACGCAGACTCCAAGGAAAACAACATCTGCAAAAGGATTGAAATATAAAACAATCAACAATCAAATAGATCTGAACTTTAAACATGTGGCAAATAATAGGATAGAATAGAAAACTGTATCTGCAAAAGGATGAAAATCCAAACCTCAAAATAAAACTTAACACATGATTCCTGCAGCTGATAAGAACATAGCATGATGGCTTATTCCCTTCTAATAACATAATATAATTCTCTTCTAATTATTCATGGTATGTTTTGTTAGTATTATTGCACTTAGAGACTTCCACAGAGTGGAAAAAGGAAACATAAGGCAACTGCAGCAAAATAGTGCATTTGTACATAAAAACTACAATGAAAAAATTTGCAGTTTGCACAAAACCTTGGGCAACACATCACCATCTTTTATCCTAAGGTTGTCAGTCACATGAACCACTAACAGACCTCTGACAAACTGCAGTCCAGACCAGATGGTGCCGCACATGAGAGACAACCTTAAAGACAACCTACAGGTAAAGGGCTGATGTGTTTTGCCGATTCTGCAGGTGTTTTGTATCTCCTTTGTTGTTTTGCCAGTCTGTTAGTCCTTCAGGTAGAAAAGTGTCTTCTTTAGATTTCTCCAAGCAATCAACAACCTCTTGATATGAGGACTTCTCTTGAAAGGGGCGAGGTCCTAGCAGTTCCACCATGTGAGCCCTGTCTAGAATCTCTTGGTCTAGAAGATGCTTTGCCACCTGCATTACATGACCAACAGGAAACATCAAGCTTTGAGGTCATTAAAATACACATTTTTTTCATACTCCAAATATATGACAGTTTTGAAAAATGCTCAGCACAAATGAAAATCCATTTGCAGCATCACACTCTGCAAATGTCTCTGAAGCACTTACTACAAATGTTAAAAAGTTCGCACCTTCTCCACCATTTCCTTCTTGTCAAGTATGAGCTCAAGTGTTCGTTGGAAGGCAGCATCTATGAGTGAGCGAACTTCCTGGTCTATAACCTGGGCTGTAGATTCACTGAAAGGTTTGTCAGTTATAAGGCTGCCCCATTGCGGTAGGTCAAAAGAAACCTGACCCACCGCACCATTCATTCCAAACTGTACAATCTAAAATATGAAGAGAAGAAGAATATGAAGACTGGAACAGAAATATATAGTCAATAAAAATCATAAATTATTCTCTATGAGTCATTTTAACTCCATGGATGGTTATGCTTTTTTTTGTTGTTGTTGGACAAAATACGGTTTGGTTACGCCTAAATTTCTACAATAAGCCTGTTCTGCAGTGAGGCGAGTACCTGTGCATAGGCAGACTGTGTGACTTTCCTGAGATCATCTTGTGCCCTGGTGGTGACTTGACGAAAGAAAACCTGCTCAGCCACTCGACCACCCAGCATCATGCACATTCTGTCAAACAGCTGCTCCTGTGTGAATAGGTACTGCTCTTTAGGTAGATACTGTGCATAGCCCAAACCTGTCCCTCTAGGAACAAGTGACACCTGGTGGAGTACATTATAATGATGAATCTCTAATCAGTTAATCATTATAATTATTACAGGATTACTGCAAAGAGAGAGCAAGAAATGTAAATAATACCTTAAAAAGTGGGTCTGCATGTTCAAGAAACCACCCAGTGACAGCATGCCCAGCTTCATGATATGCCAGAGTAGTTTTTTCTGGAAGTTGCAGAACCTGAGATCTTTTCTCTAGACCTGAGAACACGACAGAGATCTTAAAAAAATGCTTAAATCATAATATTAACATCAGGTTAATGGATTGACATAAAATAACATATAAGCTCTATATTTTGATACCACTGCTTTTATAACTCAGTTGTACTGTATTGTCATTGTATTTATGTAATCAAAAAAGTGGTTATGGAAAGATTCACATATATACTATCAGTTTCTTTTGGTTCATTTTGTTTGACTTACCTCCAACAACCCTTTCAACTGCCCACTCAAAGTGTTTGCTACTGACATACTGGCTGAGACGACGTGCAGCTATTAGAGCTGCCTCATTACACACATTTGCAATGTCAGCCCCTTATACAAACACAGAGAAGCAACAAATAAGTTAGAGTGTGATGAAATTAAAGCAAGAATCAGCTGAAACTGTATGATTTTCTTTTTTAGATTTGTTTGGTATTCAGTGATCATGATCTTTTATTCCCACCAGTAAAATCTGGGGTTAAAGCAGCAAGATTCCTGGCCAGCGTCTCTACATCTACACTGGAGTCCAACTTCAGAGGTCTTAAATGCACCTTAAAGATTGATGCCCTGCCTTTCATATCTGGAGGACCTGCAAAAAACAAAAAAGAAGACCACTGTCTGTATAATTCATTAATAAATCACTCTGCTTCAAGTTCTGTCACATATACAGCACTGTGCAAAAGTCTCACTCCTTAATTCCTTTATATTTGGTTTTCATTGAGCTAGACTTTTCTAAAGTGATCTTGAGAAATAGTTCATTAGGCTTTCGAGCAAAGACCTGACACAGGACCAGAGATGCATTTGGTCCTTCAATTAATCAATCTGCTGTTCACCAAAGCCTCATTAATAATGGTCTAAGTGGAAGGGTGGCTTTCAAGAAGCAATTCTAAAGGAAGAGCAACCGGAAGAAAAGTCTGAAGTATGTCAAATTATGCAAGAATTGGACTCAAAATGAAGTACTGAAACCAAATTTACAATTTTTAGTTTAAAGGCTCATCAATGTGTATGTATGGAGGAGCTCATAAGAGAACCTGCCCAGATCCTGAAGATCAACATTATTGAACCTGAGTGGGATCATTTTGATAGTGTAGAGAACAAAAGGAAATAACTTTGATTGTCCTTCAAGAAGCCTATTCCTGAAGACTACTTGAAGAAATTACAAGAAAATTGCCTGAGAGAGTTAAGGCTGTTTTGAAGAATAAAGGTGGTCATATCAATGAATGCAATGAACAGCCTACGTCCATTGCAGCCCTTAGTTATGCTGCAATAGATGTAGGCTGCCGGGGATTCCCATGATGCATTGAGTTTTTTCTTTCCAGTCACCTTTCGCACTCAGTATGTGTTAATAGACCTCTCTGCATCGAATCATATCTGTTATTAACCTCTGTCTCTCTTCCACAGCATGTCTTTATCCTGATTTCCTTCTCTCACCCCAACCAGTCGCAGCAGATGGCCCCGCCCCTCCCTGAGCCTGGTTCTGCTGGGGGTTTCTCCCTGTTAAAAGGGAGTTTTTCCTTCCCACTGTCGCCAAAGTGCTTGCTCATAGGGGGGTCATATGTTTGGTGGGTTTTTCTCTGTATCTATTATTGTGCAATCTACTGTACAATATAAAGCGCCTTGAGGCAACTTTTGTTGTACTTAATTAATTAATTAATTTGGCACTATATAAATAAAATTGAATTGAATTGAACTGAATTGAACTTGAATGTTTTTATCTAATATACTGTATTTCCATGTATGTTTGAAAATGCTTTAATAAATTACTGCACATATGTTCAGTTTATTTAGCAAAATATAAAGAATCGAGAGGCAGCTCAAATTTGTTTGCACAGTACTGTGCAAACAAAAAGCTTATAGAGCTGATGCTGACAATTACTCAGCCTTCTGCTGCATTACACGTGCACAATTAGCAACTGCAAAAATAGTTCACTGAAACCATGCCAGCATGAAAAGGTGGTGAATCTTGTTTGTAGAAACTTTACAATAACACTTTTTTTTAAAGGTTTATATTCGGTCGAAAGGCAGAGCAAATTCTAAAACAACAATGTATTGACTTAAAAGTTTCAGTACAGAAGCATTAACTCTTACTGGAGGAGAAATGTTTTCATTCGCTTTTAAAGCCATGAATTCAGCGTAATTTATTTTACCATTTAAAAACCCTTTGTCATTTGCAAGCATCCAGGAAAGGACCCAATATAAGTCCTAAGGCAGTGGCCAAACTTGTGGCTTGGAATACCAAGTTACATAACTAATTGCTCATTAAACCAATTAGAAATGTGAACTTTTTCAGCACTCCCATCTTTCTGTCATCTGTTTACAAAAGACAATATACACAGACAGAAGGACGGGGAACAGAGAATAACAGGGAAATGAGCAACATATCCCATCCCTCGTGTTGGCCTCCAGTTACCTAATCTGTCCTTTATAGAAAAACAGCTCTCTCATTATGATCTTGTTTTCTTTGATAGAGAAAAGTGGTCTGGCCACCCACCCTGTAGTCCTGGTGTTAGGAAAATTAGATCTTAGCAGGCAGGAAATATCAAATTAACCGAAGATAAAAGCAAACATTATGCAACACGTGCTTTTAATGACATAAGACGTAAACAGGCAAGAAGAAACATACAGTAAGTACAAGATATGAGTTTCAATAATGTCAAACGTAACACCTCATCTAAAGCAGGGAAAGTCAAAGTTATGCAGACCATCTGGGTCTGCATGCACACCAGAGCCAGTGAATCACATGTGGAATAATAAACTGGGAAACAGAAATCAAAAAGAAAATAAACTTAATCACAGCAAAAGTAAAAGTGAGCTTGGTGTTGTGGTCAGACACCAATAATCTGAAAATTAACTGAAATTTGAAATGGATCTTAATAAACAAAGAAATAATGGTTTTATATTTATAGTTTTCATAAAAGGTAACTGAGTTGCAACAAGCGAGGAGACTGCAGATCTGAGGTTAATATTTATACTTCACCTATGTATACATGTCGATCAAAGCGTCCAGGCCTCATCAGAGCTGGATCCAGGATATCGGCTCGATTTGTGGCAGCTAAAACCACGATGTTAGTGCTGCTGTTGAATCCTACAATGACAAAACCATTTAGAGGACTGAGGGCTTGTGAAAAAATAGCATCAGAAATGTTGACATAAAACATAATTACCCACCATCCATTTCCACAAGCAGCTGGTTGAGGGTGTTCTCCTGTTCGCCCTCATCACCAAAGTTTTCTTTGCCCCGCTTTCTGCCGATGGCATCAATCTCATCAATGAAAAGAATGCAAGGAGCATTTTTTCGAGCTGTGGCAAACAAATCTCTTATCTAATAAAACACAGAAAAGATCTATTTATTTCTACAGTTATACTAATTTTTGACATTGCCAAAACACCCAAAAGTAGAAAGTCTTCATCATTTTAATTTGATACGAGAATGAGTAATTCAGTGATCTGCTGTATTTGCACATATTGTGGTCACACTGCAGCATCACAAGCATGTGACCCATCATTTTGCTTTCAGACCCGTTGAGAGTCCAATCATTCAGCACCGTACTAACCCTTGCTGCACCCACACCGACAAACATTTCCTGGAACTCCGAGCCGTTGACTGCGATGAAAGGAACGTTGGCCTCTCCTGCAGTGGCCTTAGCTAGCAAAGTCTTCCCATTTCCAGATGGACCCCATAGCACTGCACCCTGTAAACAAGGGAGTTAATCAGATTTAATGTATTTTCTATCTTAAGGAATTTTTTGTTCCAGTGAGTATGATCAGAATACAGAAGTGCAGAATTGCTTTATTTTAATAAAAATAATAAATTTCTTTATCAAGAAATGACACACCTTAGGAATCTTAGCACCCAGGTCATGATACTGACGTGGGCTTTTCAGGAAATTGATAAACTCCAAGATATCTTGTTTGGCCTCCTCACACCCTTCAACATCTTTAAAATGGACACTGACATTGTTTTTAATTATCCTGGCTTTGGATTCACTTATCCCAAAGAGGCCTCCTCTCCCCCAGCCACCAAGTCCTCCTGCCATCGGCCCCTGCCGTGTTGCAAAAAGTAAAAATCCGACCACAAGTAAGATTGGGAGAACACTCAAAAACAGAGTCCTATGGGAAGAGAAAAACCTTAGTTAGGACATCGATTCTAATAACCTATATATGCAGTAACTTTAAAGTGAAGCTGCTGTACTTTCTCACCCATCACTTTCACTGCTGTAGAGCACAGGTACTTTCTGAGTGGAGTCCAGACCTATTTCCTGCTGTGCTAGCTCCAGGTTATGCTCAAATGAGTCTGCGCTGCCAATGTTGAACCACAAATAGTTCTGAAACATGAAGACAACAGCATGTAGTATATGTAGTAAGTATATCTACCTTTACTGTACTTTGACTGACTCTTCATCTGGACTGCGGCCCCTCGGAGGAGGCACACTACCATTGTGCATTGTTAGAATAGCAATTGTTCCTCGTGTGATTTTCTCAGTGTAATCAGTCAAATGCCTGCTGCAAATAAAGGTTAGCAAGCTTTATTTAGAAAAAAAAAAGCAACTGATAAGGAAAGACAGTGAGAAAATGAAAACGAATGTACTTATGTGCCAAATACAAATATGTCGACTGCTGAGATCTGTATTTTAAAACTTGTGCTCTTGGAATTTCAGAAAGTATGTGTGTCCTCTACCAACAAAAGCAAATGGGAATACAGTGTGTGAGAAAAAGAAAGATGTTTGTTTTGTTTGTTTATACAGTCATTTTTATCAATATAGTGAAGTACATTTTGTCGATTCTCATCAGTTTAACAGTAAAAATAAATGCATTTAGTTTGTATAAGACACTGCAATTACACACTGGGACATTTAATGAAACTGACCACTCGTGATGTGTTCACGCCGGGGGCTGGAAATACTTTGACATACTGTTTGTTGACAACCTCGACATGGCCCACCTGGGAGGAGAGCAGAAGGAATCATTTGTTCACATGGTTGCAAACACAAGCACAGACACACAGGTGTAAGGAAGACACCGTAATTAAAACGATCTCTGCCTCTCACCAAGCCTCTACTCAAGTAGTGATGCACAAAATCCTTCCAGGAGATCTGGACTCCTGTTTCTCTAAAGTGAAAGTACAAGAAAGCTGAGGCCATGCCTGCTGCACCGGCTGCTAGGTTCTGGACCGTTTTATCATCAAAGGGAAATTCCTCCTGTTAGAAATAGGATAATGAAAAAATATTTTAGTTTACAACTCCTATATAGAATCATTTTAGTAAACATATTTTGTTATTATTTAGTGACTGAAGACAAGGCAGTTATTGCCACAATTCTGGCTATGATTCACACCTGAAAGCGTGACCACCAGTATGATTCCCCTTTTTTCCATCGTTTTCGTCTTTGGTCCTTCCCGTTATTTGAGTCCTGCCATTCCCTTCCACGAGACTCTTCTTTTATATTTCCATCTGAACAGCAGTAATAACACAACTGTTCATTGCGGCAGAGCTGAGAAATACAGGGCTTACAAACTCACTGGGTAAAGAAATTATACACAGTTCAACAATACATAGAAAA
Organism: Pundamilia nyererei; assembly: GCF_000239375.1. Taxonomy (NCBI): domain Eukaryota; kingdom Metazoa; phylum Chordata; class Actinopteri; order Cichliformes; family Cichlidae; genus Pundamilia; species Pundamilia nyererei. The sequence goes on along the minus strand of NW_005187793.1, from coordinate 188,578 downwards.
GTAAGCAATTGTGTTCTTCACACTGCCCTTAAGGTTTACAGTCTGTGTGCACACTGATTTAGAGTCATTAAAAAGGTAAACAGCACTAAAAGATGGACTACCTTTTGGCTGTTTCCTTGAGCTAAGTAACCGAGTAACTTGGAAAATGTGTTGATGTAAACCGCCGCATCTTCTTTGGATGAGTGATTTCTTCTGAAATAGGTTAGCAGCGAAGTCAGTCATCAAAAGCCATGTATAAAAAGAAATGTACATGAAATAGATTCAGTTCAATTAAATTTTATTTATATACTGCCAAATCACAACAACAGTTGCCTACAATAATACAAAGAAAACAGAGATGTAAACAAACTAACTGAGAGAAAGGATACAGTCTCATGAAGCAGAGACTGTATTCGTGTTTTTACATTTAAAAAAAAACTCTTTTGTTTGCTCACATGTTTAAGGATTACTGAAATCTGATTAAGATCTAGGCACACTGAAATGTGTTGCATATAACCTAATTATATGCAGTCATTGCAACAATAACCCAGCTGCTGTTAAGGTCAAATATTTACTTCATTTTGGCCATCTGCACATATTTAATGTTGATTCAGTTATGTTTATGGTTTGACTAAACTGATTACCATACAACTGCTCAAATTGTGATTCACTATGAGAGAGCATTTCTCAGTATCAAACATACATAATAGTGCACGCAATAAAACCATTGCTGCAGGTTATGACTCTGGAAAATTCATCTTACACAGCTCAACCATACACATTCACACCGGTCAAAATAATGATCCCATAGTGGAATACAGGCACCTGTTGGTGACAATTTTCCCCTATACAGTTGACTACAGAAAGAAACTGAATACTATGAATGTATTTTTAATAGTAGTTAGTAGATTTTTTTTTATGAAGGAGAGACAATGGGTGATGCAATTCATCTTCTTAAACAGTTTTAAATATTAAAGGAAACTGGATGGATAAATGAGCGAGAGAGAGAGAGCCCCTTTAAAAACAAATGTATTATGAAACTGAGGAAACTGATTTATAAACTACATTAACGGAACGGACATCGCCTACCGTGAGAGAACAAACAATGCAGGAATGATAAATAAACACTGCTGCAGCTTGCTTGGGGGTTTTTTGGAGTTGACTGCTATATCTGGATTTTAAAAAATACCAAAAAACTAACTTTTAACATAATTCCTTGCAAACCATTGTTAGCAAACGCAGGTGACAAAAAAACTTGCGTCATCTATTTTTTTTTTTTTTTTGAAGTGTAGTTAAGCTGATATAAAACAATAACGGCGTTTTTGCAACCTACCGACGTGAGAACCACGAAGAAGCGAAAAGTAGATGAAGAGGAATAGTTGCGGCTCAGCGTCCGGACTCGGTTCCTACAGTAGCCGACAGTCAAAGAGAGGAGACTCATCCTGTCAGCCCGACTGACTGACGGACCGACTCACCGCAGAGCCATTAGGAGAGGCACCGGAGGCACGGTGCGTATCACAGTCATCTCGCGAGATTTTGGTTGCAGACGCTACAGGTAGGCACCAGTCTTCCAGCGTTTTTTTTGTTGTTGTTGTTGTTTTTGTTAAGCCCAGTTTTAATGTTGGAAAGCCAAAGAGATCTATCTTCATTTGGATTTTTTGTTGTTCTTAGTTGCAGACCGGTCATTAACAGACAGAATTAAAATCATTGCTTAAATGCATTTCATTAATTTATTCATGCACTACTCATATGTTTAACAAGCCATGGTGTTTACCAACACCATGTAAGTCCATTAGTTTGGAAAAAATATATATACAATACATCATGCTGAAAGATAACACAGCCAAAACTCGTTATTTTAAAACGAATACATAAAGGTCAGCATTTACACATTAACCAAGGTTTGCCACTTAACATACAGAGACTTAATTAAGGGAATTTAGACTGAAACAACTACCATGATGGTATGAAAGGGTTTTGATAACAGCTGTTAAGTAACCTGACAGCCTTAGGCACACAATTTTCATGAGCATCAACAGACATTTGCTACACTGCATGAAAACAGCACTGATTAAACACATATTAAACTGCACAGCATTAGTTCACAGTTTTGAATTAAAAAAAATGAAAGCACATAAAACAACTCTCATAGTCTTTGTGTCTTACACTTTAACAATTTTCTTTACAAGGAAAAGTACCGTACTGCTAATGCATGCTTTTGTTCACCTATACCATTCGGTACGGTGCAAATAGGAAAGGAGCTGAAAATAAACAGTTAAGGCCTGAAAATCTACATAATTGAAGACTTTATGAAATATCAACAGATCAATATATTGGTTCTAAATAAACAGCAATTGAACTCATAGAAAATATGTCCAAAAAGGGGAGATGGGTAAGTGGCAGTGACCAACTGGTCACACAGTCTAACAGATTTAATCCCATTTTAAACTATGTCAACATATAGCTTTTTTTGTGCAACATCACCCATCTGAACCTAATAAACTGAAACTTGGACATGGCAGCACAGGAACTGGATGCTAAAAGGCATATTTTTGGCGATTTTCTTATTGGACGCTGGGCTTCTAAACTTTAAAATTCTGATATATGGCAACTTTAAAGTTCAGCATTATTGGCAGTTTGGATTAAAGTAGTTGAGGCTTGTAACAGTAAATATACAATTTCTGCATGCATAACCACCTACTGATCAGGTGGATTTTTTCTCTACAGAGCATTTACTTGTAAATTTAGAAACACACACCAACATTAAACATACACGCAGTGGTTTGTACATCTAAGTTCTGTAGGAATGCAAAGGTTTGATAAAAATATATTAATTTCCAGATGAATTTTAAATACCCTGCCTCATAATGCAGTGCACAGGAAAAACAAAAGTCAGAGCATAATCATAAAACAAAATAAAGAAAGATTGTGGGGTTTTTTTTTTCCATAACGAAGCAAAGTGCAGCATCCACTTAAATCCCAGGGTCCTTTCCAGAGTTAGCTTTCTTTCACATCCAGCTCCTCTTCATCCTGCTTACGCTCAGTCATTCGTGCACATCGTGGACAAGTTGTGGAATTGTCAAAGTAACAATCTCTACAGAGGTACACAACAAAAAAACATCAACATTCATGTCAGTTTGGTTATTTCTTTTAGTAACAGTTTAATAATTGGGAAATCATAGTGCTTTGCAAATTGAAGTACCATTTGTTAAACAGAAATACTCCTAATTACCACTTTAGCAATGGAATTTGAAGGTATGTTATTCTGAAGATCTGTTTTATTATTGGTATCTCCACTTAAAACTTTTATACAAACAATTTCCTTTTATCAATTAATTTTAAACACTTCACAAAGAGAAAATTTGCTGTATTTTTGAGCCCAAATCGTTGGTGATGACTAACCTGTGAAAGACAGCAGAGCAGTCATGGCACACTGAGGTGTGACTGTCAAAGGGGAACAGGATGTCTCCCTCCTTGCAAAGCTCACACACAAATCCTTTGGCCTGACAGCGCTACAAATACACACATGGACAGCACAAACCATTAATATGGCACAGAAAGATACAATGATATCAACAAATACTAAAAACATTTCAGCCATATATTAGTACAACATGGTGAATTTGCAAGTCCAACACAGCCCCTCTTCTTCATGATATAGTTCAACAGTGCCATCAGTAGGGAAGTTTGTGCTTTATGTATGAGCTCACCTCGCAGTCTAGTTTGATGTGCTTAGCAAATGTGGTGTGGATCTCTGTGAGGGAACAGCTCAGTCTGCCAGTGGAAATGTCAATCAAATCCTGTAGTGAGTACATGTCGTCGTTCTCGACAAAGTGTTGGCGATCTTGTAGCTGGAAAATATAAATGCAAAAAAAGGAAATGGGCAACTTTCATATTATGAGACTCAACTCTTTAGTGCAAAAAAAGGATATCAGACTCAAGCATAGTTTTAAACATATTATTTATTTATTTTAACAGTAGGGAAACATTTTAATTCATAAAAATATGTTTAGTATAGATTAAAACTGAGCTAATACAGAACTTGAGATCACAAGAGTCAATTTAATTTATGCAAGCTAATTAGTGATATCCAGTGGCTCACCCGACTGTACATCATCAGCCTTCTTTAGTTCAGTACTCTTCACTTCTATCACATGGTGGTGCTGTTTTAACATACTGCTAATAGGCTGCCTGTGTCAGTGCTTCCATTTGCATTTTTCTAAATGGTAAGTAAATTGATAGCAAGTTTTCCAAATTGGGTTGTTTACATTCTTGCTAACTTTAAAGGGTTAAATTGTAAACTCTGATCATCCAGTGGAGACTGAAACAATATTAACTGTTTATAATATGATAATGAAAAAAAAACTTTCTTAATGCACATGTTTGTTTGTACAAATACACACACGCTTATATACAGCTGAGAAAAAAAGGCCTAGTCTAAATTTGTAAATGCCAGTTTGAAAAAGTTGAGGCTATCAGTTCTTCATCCCAACCTTATATGAAAAGAATCTATTAGCCTATTAGACATTGGGCAATTACAAGATAATTTTATGATTTACATGCAGAATTGTCTAATAGGCTAATAGTATTGCTTGGATCAGGTTTAATTGAGATAATTTATTATAACTAGATAACGTTTCTGCTTGAAAGCAAGTCCTTGTTTTACCCAATAAAATTCAGTGTTGGTCAAGTTACTTGAAAAAAGTAATCAGTAACTAATTACTGATTACTTCCCCAAAAAAGTTATCCTGTTACTTTACTGATTACTTATTTTCAAAAGTAATTAATTACCTAGTTACTTAGTTACTTTTTAAAAACACGATTTACAACCTGAATAGGTG
>NW_005187793.1:173651-181921 GCF_000239375.1 Pundamilia nyererei | reverse complement strand
TTGGGGGTGGGGGGGAGTGAGCAGGGTGAATAGAGGAGGTGTGAAGTGTCTGAGGTGTCAGAGGTGGAACAGCAGCAGTGGGGGTGGGTGGGTGAGTGAGTCTGGGTGAGTCTGCAGCCGATGTTGCAGACTGCAGACTGCCTCATGGCTGAATCAAATCTGTTGAAGAAATGATTCAGTTCATTTGCCCATCTCACATCCCTCCCAGGCAGAGAGTTCTGCTGTTTGTGGAATTATATGCAACATTCTCTGACTGGAATAAATTAGTTTAACATTTAAACCTATTTTCTGCACATTCCAGCACATAAAATAAAATAGTTTTTTGTGTTTACACTCACTCTTTCAAATAGATGCAAGTAAAACACAGCAGAAAATAAATAAAATCAAAGACTAGCGGTCCTGTTGCTCTATTTTCACCTATAAAGCAGGAGTAGGGTAGGCAGAGGTTTGCCCTGGTGCAGGTGTGCAGCAGCGGTCAGTTGAAGAATCCGCGAGTTTCTCTGTGAATTTCCCATTACGTCGTTGTGCACTCGGTGCTTGCTTGGAAGTTTAGGGGAGTTTTTTCGCTGTAAAAAGACGTTCTCTTCCCATGCACAACGGACACTAATGTTTTCGTCACTTTTTATGGAATCAAACTCAAAATAAGGTCAGTACTTCCACGCTTTAAACGCTGCACGCTCATACTCTCTCCCACACTCGATATATTATCCATTGTTGATCTGTACACAGCTGTTGTCACGAACGTCGCTTACATCACTGTCATGAGACATTCTCGCAAAAAATCAGTTTCAGTAACGCAGCATGCTTACGTGAAAGTAACAGTAATCTAATTACCGTTTTTGCAATAGTAATCCCTTAAGTTACTCGTTATTTGAAAAAAGTAATCAGATTACGCGTTACTGCCCATCTCTGATAAAATTTACTAAAATCTACTAAAAAATTACATCTTAAACCTCTGACAATAAAAAGTTACTGACCTGTAGTAGCAGCCGAGCTTCCATTGCCTCCTTGCAGGTGATAAAATAGGGTTTCATTAACAGAATATCTTGACGAAGTTTCTGTGGGAGAAAACACACACAAACATTTCTGTCACTCTTAGTGAATGGAGTGACTCACCCACTTGCCTGTCCTGGCAACACTGAATGAAAAAAAAATAATTTAGGGATAGGTTGGCTGACAACACAACTGTGAAAGTAATTATTTATTTAAAACAAGTCTATTAAAAATAAGCTGAAAAATAAACTTCAATGGGAAGCTACCCACCCTGATTTCAACCAGTTCCTCCACAAAGTTGAATAGCAGCGGGTTTATTTCTTTCAGCCTTAGCACGGGGCGTGACATCATCAGGGCCAGGTAGCGCATTGAGGAGCGACAGACCTGAGATAGAGACACTATCAGAACACAAACTGGCTCAATACGCCCTCAAAACACACTGACATACCTTCATCATAAGACAGTGAGCTTGGTTAATCCTGCACTGGTCGACAGCTTTAACGAGTAAATGTGCATCATCTGATTCAAATTCACAAACCTCGCCCTGAACTGGGATGATTTTAAAAGTAGGTCACATGCCACCAGATAAATGATTCTACCAGACACGGGAATGTAATTGAGTTGAGTGACATATAAATAACATTAATCTGACTTCCCTTGAGTAAATTTTTAAAACCTGGGGAAACTTCTTTAAAGGATGGTTTCGCAGTTTTGTAGTACTCTTTATGACTAGTAAATTGAGTTAATCAGTGGAATGTCCATGCGTGATATGCATGTATATGTATACGATTCTGTCTAACTTTGATGTAAAGCAGTAGCATCCACTAAATAATATTAAAAGCACATTTACAAATTCTAGCCTCTTTCAGTCCAATCAAAATGTTCAGATAACATGTTAATGAAATTTAGTTTACACATTTATAAATTTTATTTTCATGTGCTGAGTGTATCTGCGGTTGTTGAGGTTACCTTCCTTGATTCAAACTCCCAGTTGTGGATGACACGAGCTGGAATGACGGCCGTGTCATTCCAATGACATGTGCTGCAGTAATACTGGCCAGTGTAGTCACACTGTCTGGCTTCACTAGGTACGCCCCCTGCAAGATAAATACAAAAAAGTACAGTTAAACTATAAAACAAAAGAACATGTACACATCACCAAAATGCATTTAAAATACTATAGAAAACATAAATATCTAAATTTTCCACAACTAAGGCAACCAGAGGTCGTTTTATATATATATATATATATACACTCCTAATTGGGCTAACCAAACATAAACACATTGAATTTGTACTCACTCAGTGAAATTTGTGCACGACATTCTGCACAGCGGTAATCTTGCCGGTCTAGTCCTATTTCAGGACAAATACTGAGCTCGTACTCAGACTGGTGGCTGACCTTTGACCTGACACAGGGTTTAGTGATCAGATTCATACACTTACTATGGCAACGATAATAGCATCCTGAAAAAAGAAAGAGATAACTTCAAATTATAATATATAGTTTTGTTTTCGCCATCAAGATTACTCATTGTCTCACCTGTCACTGGTTCAGACAGAAACATTTCATACAACAGAATGGAAGTTAAGCCTCTTTGAACTAGGGGGCAAATGGATTGCACAGATCTCTAATTACCTTCTGAGTGTATTAAGGCTTGAGAGCACAGCAAATGATATTAGAAGTCTGAATTTTGAGCAGTGTTAACAGAAATGTTTCAAACTTTTGGGAACTAAACTTTCGGTAATCTTACAGCGCTCTACCAGTATCTACTATGTCTCACCTGTGCAGGTATACCAAGTCTGGATAAGGCCCCAGATAATAGTGCTACACTTATCACAGGTCTGTTTCACACTCTTGCTCTTTTCCTTGGAGAAGCGGTGTTCCAGTAGGACTCTCAGATTAGGCTCATCTTCCTCTGGATCCTTTAAAATGATGCATGCGAAAAACAGAACACACAAAACATGGCTGTAACACTGTTTTGTGTACAGCTGCAAGAGATAGCAACCTATGTGCAATTAAGTTTGTTTACACTTACACTACCTTGTGTTTTGTATAGCCTAAACAAAACTGATGGGAATGCATAAAAAAACATCAAGGATTAATTTCCTGATGTATGAAACTCTTTTGATTCACAAAACCTTTCTGCTGAACTTGGACCAGAAGGCATAACAGCTGTCTTACGATGGAATTTGAAGTGCTCTGGGTAAATTTCATAGATAGAGATATAATTTGAGTTGCTTCACATGATAAAGTTCAAAATGAAAGAGATTATGGATGTTAAGAATCAAGCTAAGCAATTGGATATGTTTCACTGCTTTATTAAAAAAAAAAAAGAAGAAGAAGAAGAAGAAGAAGATTCCTTTGTCCGTTATTATCACCGTGACTTATTCTTTAACATTTTTATTATGTTACAGTAATCAGTGTGACACACTGCCTGTGTGTTAAAGTGCTCTTGTTAGTGTTTAAGTGTTGTTAAAGTGAAGAAACTGTCAAATTGTTAAGACATGGGGGGTGACTTCAGAGTAATCTTTCTTGGTCAACCGGGATCTTGCTATTGGAAACAAACTAATGTCCTGAAAAACAAAGCCAGATGATAACTGATACCTTCTTTACTGTTGATGAATGGGCTCGATTAATGAGCTTGTTTATTTGAAAGCCCTTTAATACACTAGACTGTAAAACTTTGTTTTCTATCATTTATAAACAAAAAAGGGAATTTATGCAAACTCTTCGCCAACTCTTCTCCAAGAATGTCTGCAATGCATTTTCACACATTTCATAAAGGGCAAAATACTCAAATCAAAGCAGTTTGGAGTGTTTTAGATGTTTTCCTACCATAGTTATCACCCTGTATACTTACAGGCCCAACAGGATCACTAAGAATCTCCTCCTCCTCTGACATCAATCCTCCACACATGGTCACTTCTCTAAGGGTTTCTTAAGAGTTCAACTTGATTTTAAGGTTTTGACCTTACTAAGTCTTTCAGATGACATTATAATTTAAAACTATATTAATAAAACTGAACTTTGCATTTGTACAGATTTCCATTAATATTTAAAGCCTGTTACACTTATCCAAGAACACACAACTACAATATAATGTCATGCCCTTCTCAATTTTCCCCTCAGTCCCAACCTTAAGTTCTTGCAGTTTGAGGCGCAGGTGGATAAGTTTCACTACATTGTCTTTTTGTCTCTCTGAATGCTCTGGCAGCTCCAAGATCAGCTTCTTACATTCTTCTATTGCCAGTTTAAGCTGTTCAATGTCTGATGCCACAAAAGAACCCTGTAACATGATATGAAAATGGAAGACAAGGAAGTTTCACATTTTACAGTATAAACAGTTAAATTGAAAGTGATAAATTATTTTTACTGGGTTACAAATCAGAAAAACGTAAGGAGTACTTACCACAGGCCTTGAGAAGTGATCCTCAGCTAGACCGAGGTCCATGGTTCGATCTGAACTGTGTGTTCTGGTCCCAGGGAAAACCTCAGGTCTTGCTTCTAAATTGAGGAAAACATGGCATAAAGCGCTGTTCTTCTTGCAAGCATACACACTACATTCTGGCAAGTGCACTCGGTCACGCTTGCTAATTTCATCCACATGACTATTGCAACTCAAGGCATTTCCTACACTGACTTACCCCTTACGAATTCTTGAAGGGAAAGAACAGCACAAAAATGCAAATGGAAAATTCATGTGTGATTATCCACCAACATTTGGCAATGTATAACTCTGTCAGTTGACAGTCAGGGCGTAGGCATACAGAGTCATTACAACTGCTGTTCACAGGCAGAATGAACTTTGAAGTGCTTTATTACTGCTTTATTACTGTCACATTTACATGTCTGCAACCAATCTCTTTCACAATTATTCGTTCTGAATGTGTCGAAATTAGTTAAACCATCCGACATCCCAGGGCTAGCGATTTTTCCAGTCGGGCTACCAAAATCCATCTCAGCCCTGCCTGTCGGGCTATCATAGGAAGGAAAAATATATGTCAATGCTTCTGCATTCTTTCGCAAATGTATCTGGGTAATTTTGTCATTGGCATCAATGAGTCACTGTCAATATGTGACATATTGAAATGCCGTTTGAATTTGTGCTTTTTTTGCGTTCACTTTCACGTTGCGATCGCATGAACTGTGTATAGAGAGCGGCAGTACTGATTGGTGAGTGACAGATTAATTGCGCACCAATTCCTCTGGCATCGTCTTATCAATCGTTAGCTTACTATTCAAACATGACAAGTAAAATCTCCCGCAGCAAGCTTAAACATGTGATAGAGGTTGATTGCGCAGAGAATCACTGACCGTTATGTAAGTACGTGTGTAAAAGCAGATGGATTTACGCAGGTATTTTAGTTCTGCAGAGCCAAATAAGACAGTTCAGGGTGAAGAAGGGAGAGCCAAAGAAAAGCCTACCACAAAACAGAAAAGTTATTACAAATCAGACGATGAAGCAAAAAGAAAGCGCAGCTTTTTTGGTTTCATGGACAAAATAATTTCTGTGGCTGGAATATGATAAGCTAAGTAACATAATGTTCTGCCGGGTGTGTCGTGAGTTTCCCTCAAATTCTGAGTCGGCAAGCGCCTTTGTTACTGGGACCAGTAATTTTAAGAAAGACCCCATCAGAACCCATGAGAAATGCAAGAAATGCATTATTGCTCAGTCTGCAGTATCGTTCCCAGAACAAACACCAATTTCAAAAAACATACTAAAAATAAACCAAGCACAACAAGAAGTCCTGGAAAATCTGTTTAGAACAGCGTACTATGTTGCAAAGAGTGAACTACCATTGGCAAAATTTAGCAGCCTTTGCAAACTTCAAAAGGCAAATGGCCTAGATCTCAGTTCCACTTACCTGTGATTTCAGTGGAAATTTCAAAATCAGGATCTGACACACACTGATTCATGTCCTACACAGTTCTTACAAGTTCATAGAAATTTCTGTTCAATTTGAACCAAATATTTGAGTTGATGATTGTAATTTTTATACAGTTGTTGTAATTTGTGTTTTAACTATTTTTTGATTGATGTTTTGTTTCCTTTACAATATAATATTGTAAAGGAAACAAAACATTAATCTTTTTTTTTTTTTTGGGCAACTTAAATTTATTTTGGACTACCAAAAACTGAAGAGTGCCTGCCCGAAGGGCTACCAGGAATTTTGAAATTCTGCGAGCCCTGTATGACTTGTACTTTTGTTTAAAAACAACAACAACAAGAACAACTTTGTATAGAATTTGTGTTTTACCAATCTCAATTTCTTTCATACAGTTTAATAATTGGCACTAGATGTTGGCAGAATGATCCAAATATCAATATTATTGATGCAAATGCTGGCCATGGCATTAGACAGATACTAGTGTGATAGGATCGATGCTTCGTTTCTATCCTCCAAGTTCAGTATGTAGCCTACTGAATTGCGTTAAATAAATGGGTTTTTTTTATAGTTTAGTATATTTTAAATTTAAAATATACTAAACTATACACTATATGCTACTATACTAAATTAACATTCATAAAAATATACACAAAATATATACTTTGTGTTGACTGTCACATCTATTTTTTCATATATAACATATTTAATCAACAGAAGTTCACCCAAAGTGCTTTAGAGACAGCACATTTACATTCCTGGTCTTCAAAAAACCCCAAGTTTCAAGATACATGAAAATCTGAAAGATGTTTTGCTATGTGTTATGGTGGAAAGTAAAATTACAGTGACAGTGATTAAAATGTGATCAGCATTAGCAAATTAATGACAATTCTTCTCATAAATCATTACGCACTAGCCTGGCCTACATAACCTGTCTACAAGTTAAAACTATCAGTATCAGTACTGATATCAGCAATACTGGCCCTGCATTTACTTGGTGTAAATACATCAATATCAAAATTCGCGCAGCAGTAATTGACACCAACACTTTCACAGTCTGATCAATATCCATTCTTTACTCAAACTGATGTTTGGCATTTTCATCTGTTACAATACAAGTCTGAATTTAAATTAAAGCAAGTGACAAATTAACATTTAAAGTGCAGTGAGAGTAAACTTTCAGCTATCCATACTGACAACTGAGATTATTCTGATGAAGTGAAAAATTAGTAAACAGAACTGAATGATGGAATTTAAAGGTTGAACAAATTCAAATATATTTAAAAAGATTAAGTCAGTGTTTAGCTATTCAAATAATGTTTAATAAACTAAGAGAATCACATTATACAAACAGTGTTGTTACCTGCGTACACCTCTGAACAAAACATGTTGAAGGAATTCAGCCTTGTAGTTCCCAATAGACTCAGAGTAATGAGGCACCGTAGAATCAGAACAGCTATCAGTGAGTCATTCTTGCTCATCAAAAAGCAAAAAGTGTATTTTTCCAAGTCCTAAATTACAGGAAGTGTTACTGAAGTACTGCTTACTCCCATGCGTTTCATTTCCTCTACTTCAGCTACAGCATTGCCAACTTCCTTTTCCTTAGTCACAACAGACCAGTGTCCTTGCTCCTTATGCATTAGCAGGATCTGCCCTACATTACAAGGAAACTATTAAACTAAGTGCACAAATTGATGCAAGCTCAATCATTCAGGTAGGGAAATCTCAAAAAGTTGACTCTGTTCATCTGGATGTAGCGTTTTCCATAGGAGAAATGTTTCGTCACTCATCCAAGTGACTTCTTCCGTCTCAGCTGACTGCTTAATGATCAAGAAACTGACCTCACAGCCCATGTTTGTCAGTGGTGCTAGTTTCAGTTATTATGCAAATGTCCTGTTTATACGGTTGGGAAAACCTGCTGAGACTGAACAAGTCACCTGGATGAGTGATGAAACGTTTCTGCACAAATTAACTTTAATGAGGGATTTATTGCCTATACGGTAACTGAGATATACTGCTTGTGTTTTTGAAAAGGAAGCAAACATACATAGTGACATTAAGAAAAAACTGGAACCATGAATGCAAAAAAAACCCACTTCCCACTGCAACAACAAACTGTTTTAGAAAGGTAAATGCCAAGATCACAAATACCACTCGCTGTAATGCAGCCGCAAAGCATCACAAAGCCACCACCAGGCTATACAGATGGCTGTATAACTGCAACTTTAGCTTCCCGCAATTAAATGAACATGATTGAGCAATATTTAAAATGTGTGCGCTCCCAATTAAAATCCAAAGTAAAAACAAATCAAGCACTGTGATTGGCACATGCCTCCATGTGTTAATCACAGCTGTTGGCGGTTCCTGGACTAATTTGGAGTAACACT
>NW_005187793.1:170427-172251 GCF_000239375.1 Pundamilia nyererei | reverse complement strand
AGATATGAAGAGCTTGTCCCTCAAAACATCATCATCTGTTGCTTGGGAATCCTTTGGATTTAGCACAAGTGTCCTGGAACAAATCATATGCAGCTACTTCTATGTGTCTGTACTGCAAAGCAACACAACTTCAATCACCTAAAAAGACACCAAAAACTGCAGTAAAATTCATGCATGAAGGCCAAGAAAACCATTGCAGTGCTTGCTAGCATGAATCATTCAGTACCATTGCAGACATACACCACGTGTGCCCACTAAAGAAGTTGAGTAACAAATCTTTCAGGAAAATGGTAAACTTACTGCGCAAACCATATGTTATCCTGTCATGCAGTGTCCTGATAATTTTGTTTAGTTAGGTTTTGGTACTGGTTTTTTTCTTTTAAATATTTGTTATTTTTCTTTAAAGATAATTTAGGTGAATAAAAAGGACCAATTTTATTTTCATGCAAAGATCTGGACAGATGTGAAGATAGGAAAGCAGTGTTGTGGTTACATGTGATCTCAAACCATCCATCCACTGTCTTCCACTTATAATTGTCAGGGTCATGGTGGGGGCTGGAACGTATTCCAGCTACCATAGGGCGAGAGAGGCAAAGCACACCCGGGACAGGTCGCTAATCTGTCACAGGGCCAACACATAGAGACAGACAACAATTCACACTCACATTCACACATGAGCAATTTAGAATTACCAATTAACCAAACCCCACTAACTGCATGTCTTTGGACTGTGGGAGGAAGCCAAAGTACTTGGAGAGAACCCACACAAACACAGAGAAAACGGAAAAGGGACAAGAACACTCCACACAGAAAGGCCCCGGCCAGATGGTGGAATCAAACTCAGGACCTGTGGTGTTAATCACCACACCACCGTGCTGCCCCTGTGCGATCTCAATATTAGTCAAAATAATCATAATCAAAAAATTAAAATAATCTTGATTATCAGTTGTCAGTGCTGGGGAGTAAAGGAATACATGTTACCTTATGTATTTAAAATAGACTGCAGACTGTTAAGACTTGATGGATAGCAGTAACAATAATCATGTGAAGTTCTGAAAGCAGTCTATGAACTAAACTCAGCTAAAGCCAGCTAACAATGTTAGCTCGGTGGCGAGTAGCCTTCAGTAATAGTAATAAATCACAGAGCATTAGTGCAATAATGTAGATGTGAAAAGCATTGCAATATATTAAGTAATCCAAAGTATTTAGAATACGTTACTCACATTGAGTAACATATTACATTGCAAACTACATTTTTGGGCATGTATTCTGTAATCTGCAGTGGAATTTGAAAAGTAATCTTCCAAGCACTGTCAGTTGTGCAGCCCTAATTGTATTTCTCTTCATCACTCCATAAGTACTGTTGCCATTGATTTTCTGTTCAGTTCTTGTGCAATTTATAATTTTCTCAGTGTTTTCCTTTATTAATAATGGCTTCTTTCACTGAGACCATTTCTGACGACGCTTCAGCAAACAGCAGATACATCACTGGAAGACCAGATGCAATTTTTTTGTATATTCAACTTTTTTCCTGTCTATCAAACTAGTCACCTTTTACAGGCACGGCTAAATTCAAAATTTGCATCATCATGATAAAGAGATTTAAAAAATGTTAAATACGCATGTGACGATGAAGGAAGACAGTCAGAGAAATCGATCAGTGTGAGGTGTAAACTCTGTCTATATGGCTTAATACTAAGATGAAGCAGGCAAATGAAAGACAACAAAGACAACAATGTATATTATTTTCCTGAATTTAACTACAGGTGTGAAAGCAATCCTTAGACAGTTGTATCATAACTTGTGGCAAACCTCACCATGTTG
>NW_005187793.1:144355-169723 GCF_000239375.1 Pundamilia nyererei | reverse complement strand
TTCCATGTAGATTTTATGAAGCTACACTAGACAGCCTGACAGGTACACTAGCACTCCCTTTGGCTGGTTAATTACCATTAAGTCTAATTTTCACTGAGGCTGAAGATGCATGAATCCCAGTGGTATGTGTAAGCTCTACTTCAACCGTCAACAAAAACACGCCCTACAGACATTTTATGGACGACTTAAGTAAATAAGGTCAAACGAGGTAACACTGCAAATACTGAAAAGACCGAGAAACGTTAAGTTTGAGCTTTATTTCACTAATTATTACCACTTAAGGATGATGCTGCAGTAAGTCATAATGTGCTAAGAGGTAACCTTAATGTTATTTCGTTCATCACAGCTAAACAGCTTAACAGGGCGTTAACAGGGCGCTAAAAGGGCAAGTCCATATCCAAACACGGATGTCAACAAACAGCTAATGCTAGCTAGCTAACAAGCTTTTAAACCAGCAAGTCGTCCGTTGATTTGATGCTAATGTTTGGTCATTAAAGCGGCCGTCTAGTTGGAAGCTTACCCCGTTGTTGAACGAATTTATCAGCAGCAAACTAGCAGCTATATTATAATATAATAATATATTTTGTGGACGACGTTTATGATGAATATAGACAGCCGTCCCCGTTTTGTTTTGCCTCTGTCATGGGTAACATCACACAGGGGGAAAAAAAACGTCAAGTCATACTTCGTCAAAGTAGCGAGTTCCGGCGAGATTTTCAAAATAAAAAATAACCATTGTCATAATGAAGTAGTGTAGAAGAAATAAAAGAAACTCAAGTGGTAAATAAAGGCTACATTTAAAGCGACATCTGTATTTGCAACTTAGTAAATATGTTTTGACACGTGGTATACCAATATAGATTACTGTTAATGGTGTAAAATAAAGCGGTACCTTTAATTTGAAAAGAAACATCATCCTCAGTTTTTCTCATTTTATGTGATTTTAGGTACCTTCCAATTAATTTCCTCAGTAAGATCCCTTTAAAAGTGCTGACTGCATGTCTTTTTCTTTTTTATACACATCATCTAAATATAATCCTTAAATGAATTATTAGTTGTACTGATAATGAAAGAAATGTCATACAAATAATACTTTTCTCTACAACAAATACAATATAATTCTCCTAAGTGGCAGTTAAAATTATTATTATTATTTGTTTGTTTGACCGCTGATTTTATAGTTCCCTTTGGCTTTTCAGTGGCTTTTGTTTGCTTGAAGACAAGAATGATTTGTGTAGGAAATTCCATTTCAAACTCCTCATTTTAAACTGGGTATTTTTGGATTCATGCAAGGACAAAACGCGTTTCATGCTGCTTAGCTCAAGGGTACAAAAAATGAGGTCACATATTACTGGGGAAATAAATTATTACAAATTTAGCACCTGAACACTGCACTCTGCAATGTTATGTTATACTCATCTAATCTCATTTTCATAAACTGTCCGTTTTAAATACCACAAAAGGATTTCTGAAAATTTTGAGTTAGTGACTGGTCATAAATATCACAGATGCTAGCTTTAAGGGAGAATGTTCATGAGCTTACTGAATATGGCAAACAACATCTTCGCAGCAAACATGTTGCGTAAAAACTTAAAAAACAAAAGAAAACGAAAATAAATAAATAATAATCAATACAGTGTAAGCAGTCTGTTTATATCTGGTCCAGTATATCAGTGGTTTTGCTGTTGATACACAAGCAACTACAGAGAAACCTTTTTAAGTGTGGTTTTATTACCGTGGCTTGTTGCCTTGGTTAAAAATGCTTAAAAATGTAAAAAGCACTTCAGTGGAATATGATGAAACCAGTTCAAATAAAGGAGGGAGAGAGTACTGTTGGAGTTCAGGGTTGTTGCACATATTAAATAAAATTTTACATTATCCCCTTAGCAGCTGACAGTCTTTTTATAACATTTCTCCAATAACAGTATTCAGTATTTGGTTTCGGAGAAAATGTTTCGACCACCAAGCTTGTTATGAATTATAATTTACAACAGTTTGGGAGTTCCTAGAAGTTATTACCATGTATGATTCACACTGAAGATTAGATTTAAAGCTTTGCACCGAGCTAAAATACATAAAGATGGGCTTTAGTAAATCTACATGGAAAGATCCTTAGACTTGTCACATATAAGAAACGTCACTTTGCATTACTTCAACAACAACAACAATAATAATAATAATAACCTGCCTTAGTTGGCTTCCAGAGAAAATGAATGCTGATGTTGCTACGTGTCTGCCATATCTATGAAGAGGCCATAACCCTATCATAACTGTATTTTTCAGTGTGATCAGTTTGGTGCCTCATTCTTTTCCTTGTTCCTTGTTTTTACTGCTTCTGGGAATGATGCTGCTTCTGTAATCTACTAGGAATCTGCCCTAAAAACCTTTTTACATTGAGTTTCATTTATGTAGCAAGTGTGTGGCAATGAGCATTTTGTTTTTTTCCATTTCTATTTCTATAGATGATTATTTCCATTACATACAAAGTCTTGAATTATAAGGCCTCGTGGTTACATAAAGACTTTATAGAGCAGCTTTTCTTCAGACTGTCATGTTACTTGTGCTTCTAAGAGTTTCTGAAAGTAGAATGGGAGGCAGAGCCTTCTGCCATGGAACCAGCTCACAGTTTGGGTTTGGGAGACAGAGACTCTCACTGCTTTAAAGATTTAAAGCTTTACCTTTTTGATAACTCTTATCTAGACTAATAAAGTTATAGGATCAGGCTACTTATGGACTTCTTCTTCCCCATTTTCACTCGTTGTATGCCACTATTATCTCTCTCTACTCTCTTCTTTTTGTTGTGGTCTCTTTTCTGTCTCCCACCCAAACCAGTTTTAGCAGATATTCAGCAGGTATTGTCTGATTGTTGAAGTTCTCTTTGCAATCAAAGTTTTTTTTAACTTACAATATGAGGCTTCTTAGGATGACTGTTGTTGTGAACTGGAACTATATAAAAAGTGAACTGTGAAATGCACTATACACAGGTACACACACACACACACACACACACACACACACACACACACACAGGTCTTTATCACCAGGTTCCACATTTATTTACAATTTTCTCAGGTTATGACTGAACACAGTCTGACAGCTGTCGGTCCCAGCTGATTTCCCTCTTTTCCGCTCCTCTCCGTCTCACTATAAAAAGGGAAGGAAACCATTATCAGTCCAAATCGCCATCAGCTGTTCTCACCGGCATCTCCAGCACAGCCCCGTTGAACCCACTGCACCATTCCTCCCCTGCAGACGTGCCCGGGACCACACCTCCGCCACATGAACTGAATTGAAATTAAGATTCACAAATAACCACCATACATAGCAGAGCTGCCTTCCCATGTGGAAAAGAAATAGTAAAAACTTACATGATTTACTCATGAAAGTGGCCACTTTCTCATTACTTTCATACATTGTTTTAGTAAGTATCCAGAACATACAAGTTTCATTTATATAATTTTTCAAGGGATCTTATATCTGTTTTCACTCTTGTATGCTTTTTATCCAAGTTTAACACAAGACAGATACAAACTTTATAAGATTTATATAGATCTTTTCCATATGGGTTTACTTGTTGCATCTAATGGAAACTAAAACACACACCAGTACTACATTCAGACCCCATTTTGGTTCAGCTTAAAGCAGATTTATGGAGATAATGTTCAGTATCAGAGGTTGTAGAGCAAATTTTCACTGTAGAGACTCGGTAAACACGGGTCTTTCATTGTCTTTCACGGCTGTCCTAAGAGATTTGTGGACAATGACCATCACATGTGCACGAGTGTGTTAACTTTCAGGGGGTACCAAAACAATTTCACAGTGTATAGAAATGTTTTAGAGGTGTGCATGCCTCTATGGGTTTTTTTTCCCTATTGGTCACATTTACGTGCTTCAGATAATCACATTTCAATATTAGATAATGACAACCCAAATAAATACAAAATGCACTCTTTAAATAATGATTTAATTTATTAAGGGAAAAAAGTTATCCAAACCTGCTTAGCCCTGTGGTTAGGTGGTCAGGTTATATTCCTTAAACCTATTAACTGCTTGAGCAACCCTCAGCAGCAAGAACTGCTGTCAAACAGTATGGTGCATTGAATCTTTCACACTGCTGTGGAGGAATATTGGCCCGCTCTTTATTTTAACTCAGGTCATGCCAAAGCATCTCAATCTGATTTGAGGGCTAGGTTAATTGGTTATTGTCAATGGGCAACAGGTGCAAATGTGAGTGTGGCTGGTTGTCTGCCTGTTTGTGGTAGCCCTGTGGTAGACTGGCTGCCTGCCCTGCCTCTATGACAGCAGGGATAGGCTCCAGCCTGCTGGCCCTGAATTGGATACACAGAAGACAGATGGATGAATGTCCAGTCTCTCTAATTGGGCAAATGAGAATTTGCATAATTATGATTAAGGAACTGACCTCCCAGCCCATTGTCCCCTCAGTGGGCTGGTTTCAGTGCAGATGATTGTGCAGATGTACTGTTTGTAAGATTTGGGGAAACCTGCAGTCAGCTGAGACTGAAGAAGTCACTCTGATGAGTGACGAAACATTTCTCCCAAAAACGCTACGTCCAGATGAACAGAATCAACTTTTGGAGAACTATTGCATTACTTTATGCTATTTTATAATTGTTTCAGTTTTCAGTATCCACTATTTTCAGTTATGGGAGGTTTTGTTTGTAAAGATTTTCTAATCAAAATCATTTGATTAAAAACCTTTTAAAAATATATTTTATTGGCATTCATCCCTGAGGGTAGGCATTTTGTGGTCTGGTCATATGGATATAGCTTGAGTGTGTTTGTTGTTGGGGGAAGCAGCTGTGGAGATTTTCCTTTACTGCAAACAGAGCTGTGTTGTGTGGCTAAATGAAGGCAGAAGTCATAGCACCAATAATAACATGCTGTTCCCTGGAAATTATGTAGTCACACGTCTCTTCCTTCCTTTAATCAGCAGTAATTCTAATTAAGTGAGACACTACAGATAACATATGGTTCATTTTTCATTTATTTTCATGGTCACGAATCTGGGGTTCATGGTCAACGTTATCATTACAGGTCACTGACAGTGATGTCAGTGTGTTCTGGTCCATGTCAGTTTTCCTCTGAGAAGCACGTGTCGTGATCAACCCTAATATTTATTTAATATCTGAGACGGGATTGGCAGGAGAGACAAATGTTTCAAAGCCGTGAGACAATCTTCCAAAGCAACTACCATTCACAAATTACTATTTAATAAGGGTAATAAATTATTTTTAGATACAAACCATCACAATGAATAGCATTCATTCATTTTGGGATTATCTTTCATCATCTTGAAGTTTCTTTGAAATTTAGGCTGTGCCAATGCATGTAATACAATTATGGACTGTTACAATATGAAAATCTAACTGGAAAGAAAAGATTTTAGCAAAAGTTTAAAAAAAACCCCAAAAAAACAAACAAACAAACAAACAATTATACTGCAAATATAATACTGGGGTGGCTGTGATTCTGAAGGTAGGGCAGGTCATCTATTAGTCGCTTTGTGGTTTGAGTCTTGGTTGCTCGGGTCTGCATGCCAAAACGCCCTTGAGCAAGATATCAAACCTCAAGTTACTCCTGATATGTTCAGGAGTGTGAATGTTAGATAGAAAGCACTTAGAAGCAGAAAAAGGTGCTTGTATGAATGAATTTGTGAACAGGTGAATGAGACATGTTGTATAGATACTTTCAGTGCTCAAGTAGAAAACCAGTATATAAGAATGTCCACTTAATGAACTGACATATGTACATTTTTACTTGTACGCATTCCCTCCATTTCTTTCATAAAATGGAAAAATGAGCCATTTCCCTCTAATAATGTGCGTGTGGGTGACATACAAAAAAGCCAAGAATTTTTTTTAAATCATCTTAAACAATTAGGATTTTTAATTTTTTCCTTGAGGACAGGATGAGGGATTTTTCTTTTTCTTTCAAACTGGAAATCCCCTGTGCTCATTGCTGTTATTTAAGGCACAGCAAATGAACTTGATCATGAGTTTAAAAATGGAGCATTTCAAAAAACGCCTCTGTTGTGTTGTATATCAATGGCTCTACTGTCTGCCCAGAGCAAACGTTGCCTTGCATATTTTTGTTAATGTGAACCAGAAAATGTTCATGTTGCAAATAAATAGGCAAACTTTAAAAGCTCTGCAATTAAAGTTAGAATGTCGTCTGCAGATGCTGCAGAGATACCTACAGATACAATACACTGACAATTTCTACCTTAATCACCAGTGTCTGAATGTGTGTGAATGGGTGGATGACTGGATGTGTAAAGCGCTTTGGGGTCCTTTGGGACTAGTAAAGCGCTATACAAGTACAGACCATTTACCATTTAATGCAATACAGCAACCATATTTGTCCATAATTTGAAAATCTGGATATCGTGTTCTTTATTTGACTGCAGAGGCATTTGCACATGAATAAAGACTTCAAATAATGCTTACAAGCAATGTGCAAAAATCTGAAGATAATAATGAGATGAAAAATACTTGACTTTATGATGGACAGATGATAACTAAGCAATACCACTGTTGTTCTGGATTCAACACAAACTATTTTGTATGTTTTGACCCCTTTATTTGGGAAAACAGGTAAACAATTCCACTAACATACATATACATATGACATGCAGAACAACATAGTCCTGTTTTACTCAATTTTAAGTTGACCTGGATGCACACAGTTGTTCTTTTTTTCTTTTTTGTTAAACACCCACATTTATACATTTTCATTTTATACTATGTATGGAATCGTGTTTATTTGTGGCTGTATACTGAAGCTCTGACTGTCATTATCTTTAACAGAGGTTTTCTTAAAGACTTATACATGACAATGTTGTGTATTATCAGTTCTATATCGAGCCAGCACTCTGAAAACAATCCTAATAAAGCTAGTCCAATAAATCAAGTATACAAAAAACAAAGTGTACAAAAAAAAGAAAAAAATGGGTTCTAAAATTAATCTTTAAAAAACAACAACAACAAAAACATTACACAGAGCACAACTTCACATTACACATTGCATTGTTGCTATCATGGTTTCTTTATTTATCTGTTGGCAGACAGCTTGATAACCCAGAAACCTTTCTTCCCACCATCATGTGGGGATTTAAAACTTTTCAGAGTTTAAATTAAGATGGATGAATTTCATCTTTTCCACAGAAAATGATAAGAGTGCAAAATGCAGGCCTGTTACCAGCACTTATGTGGGATAAATAAAGAACACCATGGAATATATGCGTCAACTAAAACTATTAATGTTAATAATTAATTTATGCAATGAAGTTAATTAATTACATTTTTTTAATCATGGATCTTTAGTCCGTTCCTTCCTAGACTGTCCTACATAACAAAAACTTCAGCCCAAACTGTCCCTTATTTGCGCATTTCAGAGAACCCACAAACTTCCAGAAATATAGCTTTGACATGGCTTCTTTCTTCTTTCATAAACCCTCTCATGCCATGAGCCTCGGGCCTACCACCAAGCATGTTCATGTGATTTTTGTCCCCTTTTTTTCTTTTCTTTTTTTTTAGTCACTGGGATATTTGGCGTTTATTTTTGCAACAGTAATTTTGGAGTTTGTCACACAGTGTCATTTTAAGGTTTAGTCTGATCGCCCCTCCAATTAAGCTGTGTTTCATCCGTTCCCTGCTCCGTTTGCACCATGCTTGAACATTTTCCCAAAGACAGTCTATATATAAAATAATCTGCATTTGAGCTGCAGTAACTAAGAGATTATTCGCTGATTCTATTTTTTTTTTAATTCTTGCAACGCACATCATTCATTAAAAGAAAAATGTAATTAAGATATTGATTCAGAAATAATAATAAATAATCTTAAAAGGGATAGAGATGTAAGGTAGCGACCTTTTGTTGTTGGCCATTTTAAAAATGAAAGTAAACTTCCTTTTTTATTTTCAAGAAATTATAATAATTGAACGCCTTTTTAAAAAAGAATTAAGGCAGCATATTTTGACCACCATAAGAGGCATTTTTAGACAAAAAAAATCAAACACGTTTACAGAAGAAAGAAAAAAACCACTAAGACCAGATCCAATAAGTAGTGTTGTGAAACTGTTGACTGATTTACGAGATTATTCACAAGCTTCCCAGTGAAGAACAAAAAAAAGCGTAACGCAATAATAAATAAATTTACAGCTAAAACGGAAGCCAGTTCTATTTATCAAATTTTTGCAGTGTGACAGTCTTCAGCTGCCATGTGCACTCGCGCACGGGCAACATTTGCATGTATAAACATATATCAGTTGTGTCTTATTCTATCTTCGGACATGTTGAAGACAGAGGAAGAATGTTGTGTTGCGCTCGGTTTTGTTCAGGAATGTCCATGATATCACACGCCGAAGCAAAACGAACACAGGACCATCTCCTGCAAGGTTTTACGCAGCTCCTGGCTCCGGTACGCGTATATAAGCGGGTCGATGAGGGAGTTACAGATGATGAGGATGAGGAAAAGGTTAAAGTTTCGAAAGAAACAGTTGCAGAAGGGGCTGGTGGGACAGGCGAGGATGAGGATAAGGTGTAGAAAGAAAGGGCCCCAGCATAAAATAAAGACCCCGAGCAGGATAGTGAGGGTTATGGCTCCTTTCATACTTGTGGACTGGCGCCTGTTTTTGTGGAAAGCCACGATGCGCCGAGAATGCACGTGCGCCAGGACAAACATATGCAGGTATAACACGGCGTTGAATACCAGAGTAGTGCAGAAGAAAGTGACGAGGCACACGATGACGGCGTTGTCTGTATGATATACGATGAAGAGGATGCTGGAGGTGATGCTGGCCAGCCACACCACCACGATGATGATGATGGCGCGATGAGGGGTCATGATGCTGTGATACCTCAGCGCGTAAAAGATGGTGATATAGCGATCGGCAGCGATGGTGCACAGAAAGGAGAGAGAGGACACCACGGAGCTGCAGATCATCACGTCGATGACGTTGTCCAGGTGGCGAAGCATGCCGGGGTTCACATCCAGGAGGCCGTGGTCATTGAGAAGCATGAATATGGTCTCCACCACGTTGCTGACGCTGACAAGCATGTCAGACACGGCCAGGCAGCAGATAAAGTAGTACATGGGCGAGTGGAGGTTTCGATTTTTAATAATCGCCATGATGACCAAGATGTTTTCCACCAGACTGATGAGTCCCAGTGCCAAGAAGAGCTCCTGAGGGACCCGGATCTGAACGCAGTTCAGCCAGTTTCGCTCTCCTGCGGTTGAGTTCGTTTCGTTCTCCTCCAGAAGGTCATTTAGCGGTCCGAAGTCCGTGTGAAGTATGGAGGGATACTGCAGGGACCCGTTGGTCATTTCCATGTCTGCCTTCTATTAGGTAACTGCAAGCTTTTAGCTTTTCAGGTGCTCCGTGTGGGTTTTAGGCTGCTGCAGCACAGATTTAAACTGGGTAAGGAACCTTCATCAGCTGTCTCTGGAGCTTAGAGGATGCTTCTACATCAGCTGTCGCAGTTACAGCTTGCTTCTGAGCAGGTTGGGGATTCAAGCAACTCATCCGAACTGTTTGTTAAACCCATGGAAGCCTCAACCGTCCAGGATCATCAAACTCCACGCAAAAAGTTCAAGTATATGTATTTATATTTATTTCAACCATTAAATAGCCTGAAAAATAATCGGCGAGCTACCGCGTTGGTCCCGGTGAAAAGTGAGTTTCTTGACTCGAGTAATCCTTTTATTTTTATTATAGCCTATTGAGTTTTTATTATTATTTTTCGCCCCATCCAACCAGCTGCTCCGAGATGGGCATCTGTAATCTTTCCTTCTCCGCTGCAATCTTGCACTCCGAGTTCACGTTTTTTCCTCAAACAGAGCAGCCGATCCACCAGAATCCTTCCATTAGTTCACATTGTTCTGACCAGCACAGTGGCAATGAACACTGTCTATAGTATACTGGGAACGAGAGAGAGAGAGAGAGATGCCGGATTATTTCTCACAGTGATGCTGCGTCCTGAATGACTTCAAGCGGCTCCTCCTCACAAGCGTCAGCTGCGCTGCGGTCCTGTCTGCGAAAGTTGTGCCAAGTTTTCTTGGGAGAGAGCTGAACGGTGATGGATTGAATTCAGTAATAGTTCGATCTGTTTTTTTTTAACACTTTCCTTTCTGCTTTAAGAAAATGCTTCACTTCCGCTAATATTATTCTAATCAGAGTCTTGGTGTCCAAAATATAATTTTTGAAAACTAAAAAAGAAAAAGCTCTGAAAACTTGCATTATACTTTCTGGAAAGCAGATTTAAATCTTTACTCGTAGTTAGCCTCCTGTTTTGTTCTTAGATATTCTCATTTTAAAAACAGCTGCACATATAAAGATGCACACGCCATGTCTGTGTGTATTTTTTTTGAGACAGTAATAAAGAGAGGGGTCAAGAGGGATCTTGACACTGTGCTCAAATCCTATTTGCCCAGGTTCCTGCAGACGGAGGAAGTAGGTGCAAGTAGGGAACAAAGTTGGTCCCTTAACATAGACACAGCATCTGCTCCTGCAAGCACAAGCACCTGCAATGTAACTAAATAATCTAAAAACAGTCAGAATCCATTTGTTCTGATTTAACTGTGACCAAATGAGGGCTTGGGGTGTCATAAAATTCACCTGAGCTGCTAATTCAGTGAGTGTGGGAAACACATGTGCAACTGCCACACATGCAAGGCTCCCCTTCACTGCTTTGCAATATTTTTTTAAATTTTATTTTTGTTAAATCATCTTTAAATAATTATGGATGGTAAGTTATGAAAACTCTTTAATGATGTCTTAACAACAAAGGAAATTGTGTGATAGTAAAGATCTTTCTCTGAAACAAAAAACGGTTGGAAAACTTCAACCTAAACATTAATTTAGGACAATAATCTACAAATGACAATTATGCTATTAAAAAAAAATCTAAACAGATGCATAATTCTAGATTTGGTGTAGACACTGTGAGGCAATTCTTGCCCTGGGTCAGTCTGACCAGGTACATATTGTGAAAACATTAAATATGAAATCTAAGGCTTAAGTAATCCAGGACAAAATCCACACATCTACCTGTGCTTAAAAATGATTTCCATTAAAAATAAGTCTTAAATAGCTTTAAGACAAATGTGCAAGTGAAAATCTTTGTGTTCATAGAGCCAAACGTGCTGTTTGTGGTTAAACTTGCTTCTCAAGCTAACGGCACAGTAACTTTGATACATATCCACACAATTTGTTAAATCAAATTTAATAATTTCAACTTCAACTTCTTGAGCATGTTTATGTGGTTTCAAATTCATTTGTATTATCAAAAGTGACAAGTCATGCAGGCAAACACGTCACAAAAAAAGTAGCAGACCGGCTTCTGTCCAGCTTCTGAAATTTGAGGATTTGCCGTGTCATTTAATTTATATAATGACAAAAATATCAGGGGTCACACGTAGTCGTGTGACTACGAAAAAACAATTCTGAAATCAAGTAAGTTGCACAAATATTTTATCGAAGAAAAGAAAAATTTGTTGCAACTCTGCATTCATTTTTTTCAGGAATTTCAATTTGCTCTATGTGTTTTTGTTAAATTATGTTATGGCAACTGGTTACATTTAACCCACAGCACCAGTGGTAATACTGCAGTCCCATCAAGCAGCCTCTGAGCCGCTAATCTGAAAGCGCTTTCAATACAGCAGAATGATCACATGAAAAGTTTTCACAACAACACCCATAGCTCCAAGTGAATTAGGAACAATGACCTCATTTGACCATCTAGCACAGTCACCCACATCCTTGCGGCTCATTGGAACACAAAGTAAGCAGGTATGTTTCAAGCGTGTACAGCATCTCGCAATGATTTTGTCCTTTGACTGAGAGTAACAGACCTCAGGCTAGCTCGTCATTTGTGTTTGTATTGAAAAAAAAATGTTTGAACAGTGACTGTAAAGCATAAATGGGGTGAATCGTCTCCCATGGATAACATGAAAGGACACTGAGAAGAAAGGGCAACAGTTGGAGAGTGTTAAAAAAATAATAAGCACAAGTTAAAAACGATAAATATCACTGATGATAACAGAAGCATAGTTACTGCTTCAGATTTAGTGTGCATGGAATGAGCATAATCAAGTGAGGTCATGAGAATCTGAGTGTACACAGAAAAGAGTTCATTTAATTACCAGTTTAAGAGATAAAAATGAAAACATCTGCCATAGCTGCGTTGTCAATAAGTGCAAGTAAACTGAAACTGAAATGTGAGAATCTGTGCTGAAGTCTGAGAGGTAATAAGAATATTAGAGAAAGAAAGCAGCAGAATTTAAACAAACCAAAAACAGTAGCCAAGATGATTAAGACAGTGAGTAGAAAATACCACGAAGACCAGAAAGACAAAACAAATCTAGTTTATCATGTTTAAGGATGCTTAAAATGATGTCAGGTGTGTATGTGGAAGACCTTTTCATGCTTTTTGCAACAGGTCACAACAGAAGTGCGTCATCAGGCCGAGCAGGATCTTGCTGAGGTTCGTGTGGTACTGTTTGTCATCAGAAATGACTCCGTTTGATTAAATTTATTACCAAGAGTCAAAACACTTTACATTTTTTCATGTGGCCCCCGTTATATTTTGGAACTTCTTAATTATTCAGCCGAAAAATCATAGAAGTCTCACAGTAAGATTATTATGGCTACAGAATCCCTGCAAAAATAAAAGAATTGCACATACGAATGCCTGGATGTGCATCAACTATAATTCAGTTCAAATTATAAATAAGACCTAAATGGATGGCATGACTAACTGCCTGAAAAGGCAGTTTCCTTTTTAGAAAAACAGAATTGATCAATTTAAAATGCTTTACTAGCTACGCATTAAAATATTCAAGTTAAAAAAAAAAGTAATCATTTTAGCCTTCAAGAAAACTTCAAAGGATTTTTCAGTTTGTTTTTATTGGGAGTGATCAAATCAATGAGAATAAAAATTTTATGATTGTGTGTATATGTATTAAAGTGCAGATAAGCAGCAGTTTGCTTTAGAACTTGCACTCAGAATGAGACTACATGAATCTCACTCTAGCTTCGTAAAGCTTCCACTGCAGGTGTTTATGAGAGAAAATGAAAAACTCTCAGAAAGCCAGAAACCAGAGGAAGAAAAGCAGGACTTATTATCCGTTAGTGCTGCTGAACTGACAATGCTTGGACACTGATTATGGAACTAATAATTATAAATAATACACTTAACCTTGGCAACACGACAGGTCCAACTAACAATCTGCTTTCTGAGCTTGGAACAAAGTGTGCCAGGTTCACATCCATCTACATTACCCCAGTAGTATTTGTGTTTGTTTTTTAAAATCAGTCTAATATTCTGAAATTATGACAACAAAATAATATCCAGCTGTCCAACTTATTTTCCTTGTAATTATTAACATCGCTTTTTTTTTTTCAGTTTTATTCCTCTTCATCCATCACTTAGTCCACCTCTATCTCCTCTTTCAGTCCCATTCATCATCATCTCTGTAGGGGTTGTCCTCTCTTGGTGGCTCCTGAAACCGGATATTTGCCAGCATGTCCCTCATTGCCACCATTAGGCGATTTACTTCCTGGTTCAGCTCCTGACCAGCTCGAGCCACTTCCATGTCATCTTCCTGCCTCGGTGGATCCTTGAGAATGAAGGAGAGATTATTCAGTCTACAAACTTCTAGTGAGGTTCTTATATAGTGCTTTTCTACTCTACCTGAGGACTCAAAGCCCTTTATACAAAGTACCTCGATCACGCCCATTCACTCAAGTGCTTTTTTCTATTCAAGTTTTTTTCTATCTAACATTCAAACACATTCATACTCCAGTGGATGCATCAGGTTATCTTTCCCAAGGATATTTGGCTGGAACAGCCAGGAATTGAACCATCAACATCCCAATTAGTAGATGACCTGATCCATCTCCTGAGTTACCCAAAGTGCTCCGCTACAATGTCCTAATAATTTAACTTGTTCTCAGAAATGGTTAACCATTGCAAGACATTACTTTAACTGTACTGATGGTGTCCAAATAAATATACGGCATCTACGTTGGATATAGCAGAATAATCTAGGGTTCATGTTATCAAACACAACTTTAGGTTGTTTTCAGAAATGTAATTCTAATTTACGGCCACGTTGTTCTTTAAATATTAAACTCTTAACTATATTTCCTTTATCCATATTGTATCTCTTCCTCTCCATAAGTGGATAACAGAGTTGGAACTGTCCTGATGGAAACATGCCTCGGGCATATCCGTTAACAGTAAGCATGTACAGTTGACTGTGTGAGTGTTTGCCATACATTTACTGTATCTTAAAGTGGCAGAGATTGGTGTGTGCTGCATGCTGGCAGGAGCCTGTAAGACCAACGAAGACATTCATGCTCAGCAGGCCAGTCATTGGAAAACTGGACATAAACCAGACACATGTCATGCTCAGTGTAGCACGAGAGAAGTGCTTTAAGCCATGAAGTGGATGTGGTGTCTTTGCAATAATCACCTTCACACATTAGATAAAGTAACAGTTAAAGGAATCTTTCAATTTAGTCTTATTTGAAGAAAATAAGATGGGTTCAGTATAGGTCCTGCTTTCCAAGCATTCATATACCATTTTCACACAGAAAGCATGTTTGCAAAAAATAATAATAATAATAAAATAAAAATATATAGATCCACATCCTCAAATTTCTCAAACATAGTTAACTAAAAATCTGTAATATCTGCATGAGCATTGTGAGCCACACTACACTATACAAACTACATAAACTTAAAACTCAGCGAGCTTTAAGCTGGTTTGTGTGAGACGGGATGAACATGGTTTAGTGTTCACACATTAACAGATGAACAGAAGAACCCTGATTTTACAAATACGGGTGTCATTCAAGATGAACAAAATGTAAATTAATGAAGAAATCCAAGCACTGAACTTCCTTATTAGCAAAGAGAAAGCAGACACATGAGTCAACTTTGCACTTAATGAATGTCGTTTTCTTGAACTTGGAAATGGTCGACAGAATTAACTGTAATAAGGTCATATCGTTAGCTTCATAGCATAAGTGCCTAAGTCATTTTTTTGTGTTTTCGGAAAACAAGAAAAAACTAATTTTCTAAATTTTAGAAAATTAGTTTTTTCTTGTTTTCCGAAAACACAAAAAAATGACTTAGGCACTTATGCTATGAAGCTAACGATATGCTTTCTTTGATATTTTTCAGTTTTGCTAGGCCCCCCCTTTGTTTTACAAACCTCAAACATTTAGTAAGCAATTAAGCAAATACAAGTAATCTGCAATAAATTACAGGTAGTAAGAAAATAAACTACTAACTCTTTTACGCTGCGTCCGCACCTACACGGGTATTTTTGAAAACGCAGCTGTTTCGTCCACACGTAAACGGCGTTTGGAATCACCGAAAACGGAATTTTTAAAAAACTCCTTTTTGGCGTTTACGTGTGGACGAGGAATACAGAGTTCGTCACGCAACGTCAAAGGTATGTGCCCCTTTTCACGTCAGGCTGTGCGCCACGTTATTGTTTACATGAGATAAATTGCAGAATAGCAGATAGAGACAAAATACTGTTAATCTGACTGTCTTCAGGTTTTACAGCTTACATATATACGCAGTTACTGTCCCTCTATTTAGAAAAGCAGAGGCATCACTGTGTAATTATTTTACTTGTAGTTGTTTTTTTCCCCTTTGTAATAATATTCAACATTGCAATGAAATCAAAAAATGCCTCTCTGTGCAAAATGGGTTTAAAAACATAAACAACTGTGGGATACTGTTTGTCCGTGATTTGAACCGGGGGACAAATTGTGGCAGGATCAGCCTGATATTATTTGTATCCTGCTGTAACTTTACTGTATAAAGAGCTAACATCTCCAAAATGTCAGGAGTAGTTAGTCGTTACAACAAGTGTTTGTGAACTAAAAATCAAGAATGTGGGATACTGTTTGTCCCTGATTTGAAGAGCCCAGCGCTGCTCCCGACAAAGGGAAAATCAATTAAGCAGGGGAGACCTACCTCAGCACTTGTGCAGGTGAAACCAAAGGGAAGACATGCTTCACCATATTTTCTAGTCTTTGGCTTAGAATGAAGTTGGTTTGGAAACATATTCAGCGATGCTTCATCTCCTGCTTTGCGTTTCTGTAGGCGCCCGTGCTAGCAGTGTCTAAGCCTTTTGTTTCCCCCCCCCCCCCTTTTCATACTGCGCCCCCTCTGCCATGGCTCTGCGCCCCCCCTAGGGGGCGGGCCCCACACTTTGGGAAGGTCTGCCTTAGGGTGACCATGAGTCTTAAGAGGAAATCTTCCATCAGTCACGGGTGTGTGTTAAAATGTTTTCCCAGATCGTTTACCAGCTCAGCCCTGCAGGGTGCTGCTATTAAATGGGTGTATCTGTGCGTGTCTGCTTTAATCATAAAACCAAACCAAACCGAAAAAAACACCCAAAACACAACTTTACTTGAAATGCATCATTCAGGGTGTTGAGGGCGAACACTAGACTGGAGTTTGCTTTGGAGGAGGTATGACTGTCATCAGAACGTGTCAGACCCACGGACCGTTTAGGAAGGTGAAAGAGAGAGTCACTTTATTAAACTTTATTACGGAAGAATAAAAATCTTGATTTATTATGTGTCTAATTTTAATTTCTTTTGCATAATTACAAAGTACCTGCACAGAGTAGAGGTTAACAACATTTGCTCTTGTCAGGAGGTGAGAGCCAGACATTTTTTAAATTCTGTTATCTGACACCAAATTAATTTATCATAACTTTGAAAATAATTGTTTATTGTATTTCATTTTTAATCCTGATTTTTCAGTTCTTCAAGTCCCATCTCCCAGGCAAAAATATGGGCTCAAATTGTGGTCATAAATATTTTGTACTTCAGTTTTGTATGCGTAAAAAAGATTTGTATGTGTAAGGAGAAACTCTGCACTCAGGTTTCAACTTACAAGTATGGATTTTGACCCTATTTTTCTTCCTTTCAGCTGATTGGTCAATGTCATGTCAATCACAAATTTAACTATCCAATCAGAGAACAGATGGGTTTGGCTGTCGGAGGGGTGCTTTTTTTGAACTGCAGGTCCTTGAAGGATAAATGCCCTTTCATGTCTCTTATAGCCACACCATGAAAGAAAACATTGGTGTGTGTCCAAGTAAACCTTTTCTTACAGGTTGACGTGCTTACACAAGGACCAGCAGGGCGTTTTCAAAGGCACTGTTGACCTCGGAGGAAAAGCAGTGTTGTGGAAATGACACACTCTTCACTAGTTGGGACAGTTACAAAGCTTTCCTCGTTATGAACGAGAGATACGTTTTTATTAAACATTTGAACTTAATACAACACAAAGTCAGAGAGATACATGTTTTGAAACGACAAAGATCAGGTGCGTCTAGTACACCTAGAGCGGCCGCTAAAAAACAATATACAAGCAGAGCTCAGCAGCCAGCGCAACAAATTCTGGATCCTTCGCTCTTAGTTAGCGGTGAGCACAGAGCATGCCATGTCCGATGTGAAACAGCCTTTATGCTGCATAGTGTGACTCATAGCAGTGGTCCTGGTTCAACACTGATTTTGTGTTAAAGTAATACTAAAGTAATAATGGTATTTCTGACCACTGGTATACCACAACTGTATCTTTTCAACAGCTACCAGGTAAACTCTCATTCAAAGCTTTGTAGCTCCTTTAGTGATGTTGTAAGTAAACTCAACAGACATCGTTGCAAGAAATCAGAGAACCAAGGAGAACATAATTAAATCACTTTACAGCCCTCTGAGTTCACCAGTTCATAATGATTCATTCACTAACTGCGCTTACACAAGTTTAAAAGAAACAAATGAGTTTTGTGTCAGGGGCTTATAGCTTAGTCACATGGTGTTACCACATGCACACACTATGGGTTCTTTATTTGTATTTCATGGTATTCTAAGCCTATGCAGCTGTTTAGAGAAGCTATAGCAGTAGCGTATGCTCTTGAGAGTGATGAGGGACATCTACAGTATAACTGAATGTCATCCATCCATCCTTTTCCACTGGCTAGTTTTCAAAATGTTCCCCCCAACTTCATCGTCAATAGCTTCACGTCAGCATTTACCCCTCATTTCTGACACAACCAACATGCACAATCAATGCTATACCACTGCACACCTTAAAAATGAAAGTGCATCAGAAAATGAGATAATACAGACCTACAAACGATATATCTGTCTGTTGTTTTATTGTAAGATAGCTTAATTTAACAGTTTGCAAAGAAACTAGTTACTCTCTCTTCCTCCTGTTTTGCTATGTGCATGTGTCTGTGTGCTTGTGAAAAAGACTCTGCTGCATGTCTGTGTGGCAAACGCAGCACAAAACAGAGGGGAGGCAAAACTCAAGTTAAAGACAAATTGTTATGAGTGCATTTAAAAGCTTCCTGACAAGCGTTAATCAATATAAAATCTAAAATAGACATTGACCCTAGAAAAAATACTGATGTTGACTGACTCACCTGAATGTTAAAGTTTGGCAGCAATGACCGGAAAAACAGTGAGAGTGTACTCTCATTGGATGCACCAACACGCGGCCTATATGCAGACCCAAAAATAAACAAGTCATGAAGTTAAAATGAAAATTGAGACAAAAAAAAAAAAAAAAAAGTATAAGGATCTACAATTACCTTTCTGGTCGTGTATATGATATCACTGAGTCGAGTGGAGGCAAAGGATCAAACCCCATCACAGGCTGAGTGGTCACCTCCTGGTGGTGAAACAAATCCCCCCAAAAATACATGAATACAGAAAAGAAAAGCTAGTTATCAAATGCCTGTGTGCAAAATGATGGATGGATTTTAAGCAGTCTGGCCTCTTTCTTCAGTAATTTGAGAAAAAAAGAAACAAAAAAAACTTAAGTTGTCCACAAAGTCCACTGCTCAGAAATAAAACTTTTTTTTTGAGCAGTGTAGTTTGTCTTTTTATAGTTTTAAATCTACAGGCGATGACCTGGGCGAGCTGGAGAACAGCAGACTTCTGTTAGAGTATGAAATACAGCTGTAATCATGTGATTTTGAAGAAACTACATTTGGTACAAACCTTTAAATTAAAATTTATTAGACAATTTAATAGTTTGTAAAACAGCTATTGCTTCTCACAGGTCTTCTTTGCTCTAGCTGCTTTCCACTAACCACACACCATAATCTGGTTCTGCCAGAGATTATGTTTTCTTTGCACTGTGACTGTGTGCTTGTTCACAGGGAATCATTTCCCCACAATGACACTGAGATCAATTATTCTGTGATTTACAGTTAGAGATTTGGAGAGTGAACTGAAGACACTGAGATGTGTCACTAGCAATGGTTGGAGTATGCTTTCTGCTATCAGGGTGGTGCCTCAGACTGTTCAGCACCCTAATCAAGATAACGTAACCAAGAACATTTGAGGAAAAAAACAAAAAAACAAAAACAAAACATTTACACTTCACTTGCAATTTGCTGTGTGCAGTTCTCAGAATAGAAGACGCTGAGGTGCAGATGGTGATTGTTTCTTACCAGAGGCAGAGTTGAGGTGGCTTCTTTGATCTCAGAGAGTAGGACATGGCGATGGATGTTCCTTGGTGCACTTTGGTACCTCTGCTTTCTCCTATTAGAAAGACATAAAGGGGAAGGTTTTGAGAGGCATGTACTTTTAATTAAAGGAATACTAAGTGCAGAGGTAAGACCGAGCCCACAGTTAATTTTGCCTCTCTTTGTCATCAACAAATGCCTCCAATGTTTAAAAAAAAACAAAAGAACAAGGAAAAAAAAAAAAGCTGACTTGTTTTGGCAGTCCTCCACTACAGGGTCTTTGGCATCAACTCGTCGCAGCACTTCTTTCACCGTCTCTTCCAGCCAGAGCATTACTGCAGCCTCCCTCCACAGAGTGCAAGTTCTCCCCACATACAGACCTGTCAGTTCAGCCAGAGCTGGCAGCTGCCTAAAGATGGAACAAGTGCAAAGAGCTTTAACATGAGGGTACAAAGATGGAAGAAAAAAATGTTTCAATTGTTTTTAAAATCCTGCATTGTGCAATAGTTTGGAAAATAAAGAGAGTATACGTTACCTTATCTGACTATTTGGACCAAAGAAGCTGTGGGAGGTGACTGCGGCATCTGGCTGCACAGTACACAGATCCAGTAAAGGCATCAAGACTATAGTGGGGAGAAGGGAAACGTCAGGGAATTACAAAGTTACACTTTTCAAAAGGTGAATGGTAACAGTCCTGGAAGTTATTAAAATTCTTTAGAGTATGCCTTAGAATATGAAGAGCTAAATAAAGGGCAACCATTTGATTCAGTTCATTGCTGAGGGTCTAACCTGCAGGGAACATGATGAGGGCAATCTGCAGCAGCTGGTCGGCTTTGTGCCTTTGTTTGTGACTTTCTTCAGGGTCCATATTTTCCTGCTGACTTAGATGAAAATGACAAAGGGCAGTGGAGAATGCAAAGTTTGGCAGCTGAGACAGATTTCTGTGCTCCTGAAAAGCAAAAACAAACAATTCCTGTCACAGACTGAAAATTTAACAGTGGCACACTAACTCCGGCACGCACACAGAACGTAAGTGCACACTTTACCTCCCAGTCCTGATATAACTGAAGGACGGATTGGTACTCTCTGGATCGAAGTGCCAAGAAATCAATGAGCAGCAGCATGCAAAGAGGGTCAGAGTCCGGGTCCAAACTAATTCAAATGGGGAAGAAAAAAAAATGAATATAAAACAACCATGACAAAGATGTGTCTTAGACTAAGTACAAATAAAACTATCACACCACGATGATCTGGGCTGCTTACGGTGTTTCAGACATTACAGCCACTGTTGGTTATAGCATTTAGGGATATTTAGTAAAGACGGCATTAATGAAGAGGGTTGAAACCAGACAGCTCCAAAACACCACTGCTTTGCTGTTTGTTTCCTCAGTAAATTTTGACCCTCAGGCAGAAAACCAACTGAAGTAACCAGGAGGGAGGTATTAATCTATGCACACAAGTCTCTTTTTACAATAGCTTAAAATCAACCTAAGGGCAAAAAAATAAATTCTTTAACAACAACTGTGATTATAACGACAAATAAAGTTTGTGTGTTAAACATCATAGCAGATGAGATTATTACTTATCTTCTTTAATCATCTCATATAATGTATGTGTAGCTGAACGTGCTAAAGATTCTGTTAAAGCAAACAGTGACTTAATATCTGCCGGTGATAAAGGGCCAGTGCTTTTTATTACCACACTGCTGCTCTTCAGGCCGGAACATTAAATCAGGAAGCCAGAATTTGATGAAAATCACAAAAAATATTGACAACTATATGAATAGTCTGCAAAGCTGAAGCTTATGGCAGCAGTGTCCCCACAGGAACACTTCGTGAAAAGCTTTTTGGTAAGTGATTTCTTAACATAAGAGATAATGATATAAACACATGGACTGTTTTTAAATTATGTCTCCATAAAAGTTTAATTCTATTATTTGTAAAAGACGGGTCATGATATTAGCCCGAATCTCAATACATGACCTGAATGAATGGTCTGAAACACATGTTCAGTTGTTTTTTACCTTATAAATAATTCCGAGTCCATCTCGGATCGTTATCAGCAGACAGTCTCACCACATTAGTGCACATAAAAAAGGTGCCTCAACAAATTTGCCTGTTTAGTGTTTACTTTATAAAGAAAATAAAGGTTCCTCTTGTTTATCTAGAAAGTCATTTATGTAATACTTTTCATGTAATGAGACAGTGAAAGCATCTAAATGTGCATCCTCTCTCTTTGAGTAGAAACAGATCGTGTTCTTTCATCGTTATTGCTCACATGTCCAATCAGCCCATTAATTCCTCAGCAATTAAGAAGGTAACTAGCAGCCAGGTGTTGCTAATTAAATGCAGCTGATTAACTGATCATCACGAGCACCTCGAGAAAAGCAGTTTTGACCGTTTAAACGTTTGGACCATTCAAGTGCGTTACAAAATGCCACGATCTTCCTAGGACTAGACGTCCCAGTAAATACACCCCAAGGTTAGACTGTGCAATGCTCAGGGAAACTGCAAAAAATATTAAATGTCAAAGCTAATGACAGTGAAAAGAAAGCCTGAACAAAGATGGTTTATTTGGAAGCGTTGTTAAGACAAGGCTTTTTCTCTCTGAAAAGAACATGCCAGTATGCCTTAGGTTTGCACAGTTGCATCTGAACAATGTTTCAAAAGTCTAGTGCAATGTCCTTTGGACAGATGAGACCAAAGTGGAGATGTTTGACTCGAATGCACAGCACCACATTTGGTGAAAACCAAATAGCATATGAGCACAAACATCTCATACCAACTGTAAAGCACAGCTGGAGGTGATGATTTAGGCTTAGTTTTGCAGTCACAGAATCTGGCCACCTTACAGTTACTGTGATGTTCAAAGTGAATAAGACCTCAGACACTGGACAACATCCATCTGGCAACCACTGGTTGCAAAGGAAATGTATTCCCTGACTGTTTTCCAAGTGGTTGCTGGGAGTTACCGGATGAAATTGGTAACAAAAGTTATTTAATCCTGCAGCAAAAACCTCTTAGCAACAGGTCACTAGCAGATTGACTTGATTGTCAGTAGTTTGCATGGAGCACACCGACTACTGCGTGGTGAGTGTTTGTACAGAAGTTGGCATCTTGCAAAGAACCTCTGCAAACCTCTCACAAATCAGTTGGACAAAACACATTTTTGCCCCGTGAGCAGTGGTTGTACCATGTCCAATATGACCATGTGTACCATGTGATTGAGAGTTCTCAATCACTGTGTTTATGATGTCACAAAAAACCTCTACAGAAAAGTATTTTAGAGTCAAATGTGAGGCCATCTGTTTGAAAATTTAAGTGTGACTGAAATGTGGTCATCCACAACAGGACAATCATCCCATACCCAGCTGCAAATCTATAACTAAATGCTGAAAAGAAAAGAATCAACATGTTGAGATGGCCCAGCCAGACCTCACCCAGACTTGAAATGCTATAGCGGGTCTTTAAGAGAGGTGTGCATAAATAATTCCTCACAAATATCACTGAACTAAAGCAATTTTATACAGACAAGAGGCCAAAATGTGAAAGGCGATAAAGTCACAGAAAACATGCAACTAAACAAAGTCATAGAATCATTGGGTGCACTCGGTTTTTCACAAGAGTCCATAATGTTATGGAAAGGTCAAAGACTTTTCATAGCACTGTAAATTAGCTGTTAAAAAAAAAATCTGGAACATAAGGTTTTATACATCAGTTAAAGTTTGTTTGAAGGGGGAAGAGTCTGAATGGGGAAGAGTGAGGATTTATTATTATTGCTGTCATAAATGTCTCATATCTAATTATGTAGCTTATCCTTTCCCACGTTTTAAGCTTTTCTTTTTATACCTCAGGATAAGTTTGCAGTACTCCAAAGCTGTCCTTGGGCATCCTCTCTTCTCCAGGAACATCATGTGCTTATACAGAGCCAGATAAAATGCTCTGCAAACAGGGGATATTGAATTACTGAATTGCTGAGTTCAATCACTTCATAAATATATAATTTAAGTTGAAAACTATACTGTAGAGTCTACAAGATGTTTAACAAAAGTACAATGTGTAACAACATTTTTAAAAAGTACAAAAGGGAACAACCAACCTGTTTTCTGGTCTCAGATAATCCAGTCTGCTGGTGCCCGACGTCAGACTGAATAAAGGATGAAAAGCACACTCAAAGCTATACAAAGCTCGCTCTGGAAAAAACAAAAATACATTTTTTACTTAGGAAATGACTATTAATAAGTATACAAGGCTGCATCATTCCACCTTTAAAGTTTTGGTACACGAACATGTACCAGCAGTGAAAACAACGTCTCTTACGCCTTCAGCTTGCATTTGGCTGGCGCCGTGTTACTACGTAAATCAGACAAATTATCCCTGCAGAGGACAAAGTATCCCTGTGGTCTTCTACACAAACTATTTCAGAGACATAAATAGGATGGCGCCTGTGAAATTAAACCCATCATTGTCCTTTGCATGAATTTTGACTTGTTAACAGTGGCTAGTTTGTTTACTCACAGTATATCAAGGAACTACCTAACCTCTGAAATAACTACAAATATAAATCAATGTGGAGAAAGACAGTTTAGAAATGAGGTAAAATGCATTTTTACTTGAAATTATTACAAAGACAAAACATCAGATATTGGAAGTGAATACATTTAGTTGATTAGAACAGACAAAAAACAGGAAAAAAAAGTCAACTTAATACCAGCAACACGGTTTAAAAAAAAAAAAAAAAAGAAAATGACAAAACCTCAATTGGCACCATGTTACATCATCATCACCTATAGTTTAGAAAGCCCAGCATTTTTGCTTTAAATGGTTTTAATTGATCGAGAGTTCAGATTTTTTTTTCTTTCCCATTTTACAAATGATGATAAAATACATTTTTTTTGTAATTATACTGAAAGAAATGGAACATTAAAAGCTTGAATTCTAAAGGTATTCATATACCAAAACAAATTAAGTAATCAGTTAATACTGAAAAAAAAGTACAGTATATGCTCGGTCCTCTTAATGATGATGAACAACAGACATGCACTTAAGCTTGTCTTAAGGCAGAATAATGCCTTAAGACAGGCTGCATTTCATGTCTGTACCAAAACCTCGTGTCTACAGCAAGAACAGAAAGAGTTTGTGTATTAAGTCACTGAGATCAGAACGCCAGAGTGGGTGCAGGTCAAACAAGTGAATGAAGCACAACCCAGTTAAGATTCAAAATTTCATTACAGTCTAAAGATATCTGAATAAATCACCATCGTACTTGCAGATCATTAGTTTGCCTTGAAGCTAGATGCGTCATTTGCTCTTAACAGATTGTGGTTGAACAGAGTGGATCCCCAGCTATCATCATTTAAAAAAAACAAACAAACAATGTATTTCATGACACAGAGCATCCAATGATCCTCACCAATAAGGTCCCTAGCCATCTCCTGGTCTTCTTGTATGCGACAGACATCAGAAAGTTGCAGCAAGGAATCGATGTGGTAGGGGTTAAGCTGAAGCAGGGCCTGCCCGGGAAAAAACAAAACAACACAGACGGTACATAAAAATTGGATACAGTGTGCTGCTTCATCACCCACTGGTTTTTAAAACTCTAAATCTTAATTTTTGACCAGACATCACAAGCAAGCCTTGAGAAACCAAGGACACTGCTTGTTCATATTTAGGGATGGGTATCGAAAACCGGTTCTTGTTGAGAACCGGTTCCCACTGTTTCAATTCCTTGGAATTGTTTGCCATTTTTGCAAACGATTCCCTTATCGATTCCAGTCGCCCCGAATGACATCACCACGTTGCGGAGCGTCATTTACCTGGCAGGAAACACGGCGC
>NW_005187793.1:136957-142655 GCF_000239375.1 Pundamilia nyererei | reverse complement strand
CACACACACACACACACACACACACACACACACACACACACACACACACACACACACACACCTTATTGGCGTCTTTAGTCTTCTTGTTTTCCACACTCAAATCCATCATGAACCTAGTTTATCTTTACATTGCATTTGCTTCACGTTATTCATTAAATGCTTAAAATATTTGGAGTTTTTCAGTGTAGATTTAAATGTTTTAAAGTAAAAATTAGTTGCCAACATTTAGGTTGACACAGTCGTCGGTGTCTACACACACAACTGAAGAACTTCATTTACCACAATGTTGTTGGGGTCCATGGATTCCACGGCATCCAGGAACTTGAACTGCACTTGTTGGTATTCCCGACTGTGCTCAAACGTGAAGTAATGAACGCCGTCCTTTGTCTCCAGTAAGGTCATTGAGATTCCTGCGGAGAGGTCAGGCAGAAGGAACAAAGCATCACGTAAAGAAAAGCACAACTCATGTTACATTTAAAGTCACTCTGATAAACAACTGATAAATATTGAAAAAAATGTTTTTAATATATTAAAAAAGATTTTTACGTTAGATGAGAAAAATGTGATTCAAACAAAGTGTAAGAATCGAAATTGAACAATTAAATAATCCATCAACGATAACTTTCAATATGTTCACAATGAGGTGGTCTTACGATGGGAGTATCAAATAACATTCACTACATGTTACACCTAAATATCTATTATAACTAGCACAGTTTAGAACTTTTACCCTAAATGTAATTCCTTCAAACTACAAGATAAAGTAGCATGAAAAGGTCTTAACACCATTATGTGCCTGTCAGCTTGAATTATGTATAGTTAAAAGAGAATAGATCAGGAGCTTTTGATTGATATAAATTGCTGTAGAAACTAATTTATCACAGCTATGTGTGCTTTTGTGTGTCTTCTGCTTTTGCTGTGTCATATAAGAGCTTAACAGGCAAAACTGTCCTCATCCTGGGACAACTGAAAAACACATGTGCACCAATCTAACTAAACATTTATTTACACAGAAAGCTGCCTATACACTGAGTGTCATCAGTAGTGTTCTTGTGGGTGTTTTGGCATTTGAATCGTATCCCAAAATAACCATTAGGTAATCACGAAACTTTTCATGTTTTAGTTTCAAACAGCGGCGTGCGACACACAAAGTCAACCTTTGATCAGCATCATTAAAAGTATTACTGAAATTATCAGCAAATCACACCACATAAAATTCCTTATGATTAATTAATATATAAAAGTATACCTGGGCGGCTGAAGCGAGGCCAGCTGTCCTTTGGACTGGTCATCCAAGTGCTACGGTGAAACTGTCTGTTTCTCTGTCGAGGCCTAACAAAAAAAAGTGCAAGATTATATTTTAAACTATAGATGATATAATACATTTACTTGTTTAAAAAAGTGGCACTGACTACTTTTTAAAAAAAAAAAAGAGAAGGTTTTGCTATTACCTTTGATCCCCTAGAACAGCTCGAGCCCCAAAATATCTCTTCAGCTCCGTCTCAGAGTTGAGATTCCTGAGTTACCACAGAAATTCAAAATGAAAATGAAATTCACTTTGAACTGGTAGAAGAAATGCATTCCAGTTAAATCCAAGTTCAATTTCAAAACAATATCATACAGCAGACAATTTCACTGAGGACCATGAGAAACACACCATATAAGTGTTGAGATTAAGAAGTGGTCGTACCAGAAGCACACCCGATTTCAAAGCTGACTTTATATCAGTCAGAGTACAGAACCAAAATAAAACCAGGTCATCAGTGTAATTGTTTACTGCTTTGGGCACAGACGAGTTTCACACGATTAACTGTATTTTTGCGAGTTGAAAGCAGCAAATAAGGTTCTCACAAAAGCCACAGGAAAAATACAGTTGAGTGGAAATGTCTCAGTGGCTGTTAATCACCTTAATATTATAATTTGACAGTGCAGAATTGCACATTTATTTGGAACCACCCAGCTGACTTACTGGTACAAAAAAGTGTTTGTTCTGTAACAGTCTTTTAATGCAGAAAGGAACAAATGATGCTTTGCCACCAACACTGGTGATTTGTCTTGTGCAACATTTTCTAAACCATTTTAACTTTTTGCACTTTGGTATTAATAAACTGTTGTACAATCCGAACGACTAATGGCCTTATTGTGTTTTGTTTTTCTTCTGTGAGCCAAGCGCCACCACATGGCAGCATTTCAGAATCACAGAAATTATGTTTGAGGCTAAAAACTAAACAAACCAACCTAAAACTGACTAAATCAAGGAATTTCAGCTGTCCACTGTTTAAAAAAAAATCCTAAAGCTATAAAATGAATGAATTTTTTGTTATTATTTTCTAACTAATGCAGTATGCTAAAAAAACTGATTTTTGTGTACAAATATATATAGAAAGATAAATGCTTCTGCCACCATGCTGGTCAGGTTTGGTTAATGAAAAATGATCCTAATGTGTGTTATTAGGATCATTTTGTGCCATTTTTGATGTCTTGATCAAACATGTCCTCACCTGTGCTCCACATGTAGCACAGGTCTTCTGTCTGACACTCCAGAATCGTCATTTTGCAAACTCAGACCATTAGACTGCTCCAAGTTTTCCAGCAATAAATCAATGTTATCATCTGCTGCAGCCTCCTGAATGTAAAGCACATACACACAGGCAGTTCAAATAGAAGGGATCAAGTTATGCATACTGTGAGTTTAGCTTCTGATTCTGAAGCATTAATTAAATAAATAGGGTATATAGTAAATATGTTACCTGTCCATCTTCTGATGTCACTTTTGTCTTTTTCTTCTTCTTCTTCTTTTTAACTCTGTCTCCAGGGGGCTGTTAAAGAGAAGATGCACAATAAGATCAGATTTCCACGGACCTAGAAGACTGCAGAAGTGCATCACTGTTGCTTTGTTTTCATTTTACCTTGGCTGACTCTTCCTCGTGCTTTTGATCCAGTTTATCGGTGTCTCTATTGTCATTCTTTGCTGGGTCGCTTGTTTTGTTTCTGTTTGGTTTCTCTGCCTCTTCATCAGCTGAAATTTTTTCTCCTTCGATGTCTGTACTACCGATCTGGTAAAAATAGGACATGGGCACTGAAAGCATCCCGTCACAACACGGCACAGCTACAACTCCAACACAAAACAATACCTAATACACGAAAATCTGTGTTCATGATGAGAAGGTATATTAGGATGACATTTTAACCACAGCTTGTGGGTGAATTGTGACTTAAATTGTGGGAGGAGTTCATATTTTTAGTTCTATTCTGATCAATGGAGAATTTAAATAAACTGATCTATGTAAACAGTATTGATATGAAATGAGCTGAAAATTAAAAACAAACAAACAAAAGAAACCCTTTAATGCTGGTGACACTGACAGAAATATTTTTCCTTCATGGTCTTAAGTTAAGACAAGTTATTGTCCTATGAAAAAGTAATTAGCCCTAAATTTAATAACTGGTTGTGCCACCCATGGCAGCAAGAACCGCAAAGTGGGAATGAGTCTTTCACATTGCCATGGAATAATTCTTCAAGTGTGGTTATAATTCACAGGGTTTTCAAGCATTACTGGCCTATTTAAGGTCATGCCAAAGCATCTCAGACTGAGGCAAGTGATGCCCGCAGTTCTTTAGATGATGTTCTGGGCTCTTTTGTGGCCTCCTGGATGAGTTACAGATGGAGTGATTTTTGTAGGCCAGCCACTCCAAGTTCACCACTGTGGCAGGTTTTCTTAACCTATGAATAATGACACTCACTGTGGCCTTAAGAGGGCTTGGTAACACCTTTCCACCTTTGTTTCTCATCTGTTCTTTAGTTTCTTTAGATGGTAGCACACTGTGTTGAGTTTTGAGATCTTTTAACCTACCTACTACACTTTGTCTGACAGGTTCAGTTTCATCTAAGTGATTTATTGATTCAACAGGTCTGGCAGTAATCAAGCCTGGTTGTCAAGTAAAATTAAACCAAAGTTTCCAAAAACATGTTAGTGTGACAAATAGGGGGGGAATCAGGAAGGGATCAGATACTTTTTCACAGCACTGTAGGTTTCAGTTAGTTATATTAAACACGGTCTCACAATAAGTAGAAGTAAGTACAAAAGGCAGCGCCTGTACGACTCCCAACCCACTAGGATTATGTTCGTGTTGATGAGGAATCACACCGACAGCTGTCGATTGTCGGTCCATGTGCAATCAGCCGCACAGGGCATTTTAAAGGTAAGTTTTAAAAGAATAGTGACGAGCTGAAAACAAATACCAGACCTTTTCTGGCGGTGTTCGTTCTGATGGTATAGACAGAGCCTACATTTGGACGATTTTCTAAAGCGACAGCCAGCTGGGCATCATGTCATACGGCTAGTCCAGAGAGAGCTAGCCGTAAACAGCTGCCATTAA
This sequence comes from Pundamilia nyererei, assembly GCF_000239375.1. NCBI lineage: Eukaryota > Metazoa > Chordata > Actinopteri > Cichliformes > Cichlidae > Pundamilia > Pundamilia nyererei. Next base: position 138,275 of record NW_005187793.1, on the reverse strand, counting down.
GACACTAACTTTATGCTAACTTCATGATAAGCATGAGTTGGTGGGTTACACCGTCACCTTACCAACTCGTAAATGTTGCTGAAATTTTTCTGAGCCTTGCTTTTCTTTGCCTTTCGGCCGTCACTTTTCTTGTTGGAAGGAGAAACGTTAGCCGTGTCCAACTGCTCCTCTTCAGCCTCAGCCTGCTCCTCCGGGGTGTCACCCAAAGTTAGATCCCCCAAGTCTAACGCCTCCTGGCCTCGCTGTTTCCCTTTAAGCCTTCGAAGAGCCCGGGTAGACATTCTCTGATACTCATGAGGTACATACACTTGAATATTAACGACTAAAACTGTTGTTTTGCTAGCAGACTAATGAACTGAGGACGAATTCCATTGGGTTCCTTTTCTTCTTCATCGAAATGTTTCTGCGCTTCTCCGTGTGTTACTGCCATCCATAGGATAGATGAGGAATTGCAACAATAAATATAAAACTGTCACTACGCAAAGTACGTAAGAACAGGAACAGGCACGCAATAAATTGTCAAACTAGCAAGACAGAGGATGGGAGAGCAAGATATATGTCTACTAGGGAATACACAACCCAAGCCATGCAATTTAAATAACTTGCGCAATTAATGACGCTAGATTTATCGATAAATTATCAGAACTTGTAAAATGTGTTTGTATGACCTACATCTGAATTTCATACGAGTTGAACTTATTTTGACATTTGTTAAGTTATGTGTTTCTATAGATTTTCCACACTTATTTCATTATTTAAAGAAAAATCATGAGCATTACAATTAAGATCAGTTGTTTTATAATTTCTTTTGAATGATTTGAAAAATAACAAATGAATCAACGAAACTGACTTCATAACTAGTCTTACTTTGCCTTTAGATCAACATCTAATGCAGCACAACTTCGTTTGTAGTTCTCTCGTTGAACAGGAGGTGGCAGAATTAACCTACTTTATAAACAAGACAAACAACTTTTCTAGCAGCATAAAAAAACCCGTGAAAATACGCAGATTTAAGGACATTAAATTGAATATGAATCATATTGTCTTGATGATTATTTTAAAAATACAACATATACATTAAAAATGCTTTTAAATAGACCAAACACTGTACATTAGTGCTAGGCCCCAAACTAAAATGAAGAACAACTGTACCCATGGATTATCATCTGACAGTATGCATTATTCATAAGTAGATGCCTATTTATAGGGATAGCCAGCTGCCTGACAGGTCAGCTGTGACACACACACACACACACACACACACACACACACACGCACACACACACACAACCAGGATTAAACTGAAACAAATCTGCCT
>NW_005187793.1:107945-136937 GCF_000239375.1 Pundamilia nyererei | reverse complement strand
GAGGGGTAACAAAAGATATAATACAATACATAAACATGCAGAACTTGTCTGACAACCAGCACCTAAACCAAATGAATGATCCTAAGATTTTTTTCCCTTTGTAAGCAAACAATTGATGGCAATATGACAAAAATGCAGAAGAAGAAAGAAACAGCTGAGACAAGAAAGGGAAATTCTGACATATTGAAATTGTGTACATTTGCAAAATGGGGAAGTTGCATTGCTTAAAATAATTTACCACAGAAACCTTGTAGAATAGAGATTTAAAGAATACGCCTACAACACATAATGAGTCAAAGGATAAAATGAGTTTATTTACAACACAGTGAAAATGCTAGCAAAAAGTTTAATAAATGGCTTAATGTCAGCCAGATACAGTCAAAAACAGCTGTTAAACAGCATTGGGATGAGCTGCTTTTTAAGAAATACGTAAAGGGTTAAAACACAGTGTAATTATTTTGGATGCAGAACAACTTAAAACAAATTGACAATATTTGTTAGCGGATGACACTTAGCAGCTACAGTGTTTACATTTATATTCTGTTGTCTGATTTTTCTTTCTTCATTGAACAAATTATTTCCTTCCTTCATTTTCTCCTCCCATTTTTCTTAGTTGAGTTGAGTTAAGGAGGTGTGTGTCTAACTTGTTGCCCGGTCAACAGAAACACTAAACTTCAGAAAAACGTTGTTCATCCAGAGTTACACAATCCAGTAAACTCCAACTGTAACTGGTTATGGACTGAAGCTATACTGCTTATTCATCATCAGTAACAGACATGGGGTTGTCATAGGCTGATTTTTCAAGGTCGCCTGCTTGTTTCCTGCGCATCTCTGGAGGAGGTCTTGGTGGTGGATTCTGAGGAGGATTCTTGATGCTCTGTGCAACTGGTTTTCGGGTCTCCTTCCGTGGAAGAATGGGCTCCCAATGCTCGCCTCGTATAGCGGCCTACAAAGCAAGAAGATGACAAATCAACAATGACTGGCTTGTGGATGATTAAGTTAAGCATGACTGAAAGTTACTGTTCAAGCCTGAAAATTAGGAAGATTATTATTACTGGTCCTTTTCTTTGACACTCACAGTAGTTTAGAAAATATAAAAATAAACAGTGCAACCTCGAAAGCTTCCACAGAGATCCACAGAGGTGTTGAGGAATTCAGTCACACCCCTAACTGTTCAGATTTCATAACTACATCTTTCAACAGAGGTGCCAGTAACGAAACAACCTCTTCCTTGTTGCTATTTCCTTGTTTCCACTAACTGGCCAGTTCCTGCTTCAGTTAACAACTTTATCAAAAAGTTATTTAACTTACTGGATAAAAGAAAAATAAATGGGTTAAAAGCTGCAAACTTACTGCAAGGTAGATGAGGCTGGCAATGCCAAGGCAGACACATCCGAGAACAGTGGCAAGCATAAAACCTCCAGGTACACAGATGCTGAGGGAAAAAAACAAAAACAAAGGAATTTGACGACAAAAGACAAAATAAACCAAGTCATAATTCTTGACTAATCGACAGTGATAGAAAGCTGTTTGGCAAAGATAGCAGCTGAGATAAGGAACTCACGCAGCATGTAAGAATGCCCTGACATAGTAGTTCCTGGTCAGTGGTCCAAAGGCTTTTACGCACACAGTGAAGCAGTACTGGCCCCTGAGAGAAATTAGGACACAACCATGAGCAACTTAGAACTTGTCCATTAAAGTCCATCACACATCCAAATGAATAGTGTTTGCTTACGTTCTCTCCACACTCGTGCCCTTGGCCCTCTTGCTTCTGGGATACTCAAGTAGACACACAAACACCCCAGCAGCACTAGTTATCTGTCAAGGTGTTTTCTTTAAAATAATGTTCTTTATTTACATGCAAAGTGTCACACAGACATAAAAACAGAAACAATATATCATCATCAGTAAACACAGTGCACTAAGTCAACAGGACCAAAAGAAGTAAGATAAGAATGCTCACTGAGATAAGTCTGAGAAGTGAAATTGAGATAAACACTGGTGACGCTGAGCGGTTCAGCAGGCAAAGACAATAATGAATGAGAGCATTGTTTCTAATACAAAAGAGAATATGTCCATTATTTCATAAGAATAGCTACAACATGGGAAAAGAAAGTACTTTCCCATGTTGTATTTTTGCCATTAATGAATAAAAAGAAATAATGTTCTTGCATGTCAGTGTGAACATTGTTAAGCACAGCATCGGTTAAATCCATAATACTAGAACATTTGGTCAGGTTTGATGTTAACTTGCTGCATAATTGTGCTTAACATACTGTGTGATGCATCATATACATTTGACAGTTATTGTATTAATAACACTCATTCAACTGCTTGTCAATAAAAACACCAATTCAGTCACTAATGAGGCCGGAACAAAATGCCTTTTGACATATATTAATAACTTTAAATAAGCCTTAGAGAGAAAGAAATTTCACCCACTGAGCTGCGAAAACACTTCCTGATGGAAAAGATAGGAGAGGAATGGCTGCACTGATTGAGCAACAATGCAATAGAAACTAAAATGACATGTTGTGCAGAGAAGGATCTCTGAGCACAAAATCTGTCAAAAAAAAAGCAAATGGTCATCAGCAGCTTTAGACCACACGGGCTTCAATTTGTGCAGCTAAGAAAAGTAAACAGAGCACACAGTGGGCCCATGAGTGGACATGCATGGCTGGAAAAAACATATTGCCTGGTTGATTGGCGATGACTCTCTTTCTGCAGCATTTAGATGGTGGGGTCAAAATTTGGCACATCATTTAACGAATCGTTACTGTTTTAGTATAATTTGAATGTAACAGCAGAGTATTGTTGATGAGCATATGTGTCCCTGCATGGCTACAGTGTAATTGCTCATTTCACTTGGGCAGTGCACTACGCAGTCTCAGACTGGTTTCTTGAACTTAAAATGGCCTCCACAATCACCACACCTCAATCCAACAGAGCCTGTTTAAGATGTAGTGGAGGACAGATGAATCACATCATCTGTTCTATCACGTCAATACAGACCAGAAAGCTAAAGGCTCTAGTATTAGCTGTGTAGCCTATAATGTATTTATTTGTTATAAGTATGTCAGCTTCCTGTATGCAAACTGTAGCCTGAATACATACTTTATATCAGTTCTAATCGAGAGATTTTTGTGGCGTAAATAACATCTGTACTTTATTTTAAGTTATTTAGCATATTGTTATTTCTACAACACAGAAAAAGCTTAATAAGCCAAAAATCCAGACACAATTAAAAAATACAACTGAAAACAAAGGATACACTGCATAAGCAGCAAACTGCCACCCTCTGAACTGTCCAGCAACGCCTACGATTCCTCCTGTGAGGAGAACTGAAAGAAGAAAACAGGAAGATAAGATTAAAATTATACACTCCAGCAGACTGCACAAACAAAGAGATGGTAAACTGTGCTTTATTATGTTGTCAGAAACACTCTGTAAATGAACTAGACAAGAGGCTAAAAGTATAATTCCCTTTGAAAATATTCTGTTTGAATTAAACCGCTCATGTAACCGAATAAGACAAGAAACACGCTAAATACCGCCCCCCCCCCCCCTCCTTTCCCTCCATAATAATAAAGTTTTCATACTCACTTAGACCCGACGCCAAAGCCTGCTCATTAGCCCACATCGCCCACTCAATCTTCCCCATTATGTTAACCTAACAGCACCTCTGCAACCTCCTGGAGCTCCTCCGGCGTGGATTACCGACGGTGATAATAGTTTCTACAAGGAAGAAAATGTATTTACGAGATTTGAGGGGTGCAGGAGGGCAGGTCAGAGGGCGAGGCTTGTTCTGCCTTAGCCAATCTCCGTTTCAAGCGTCATGTCCGAAAAAAATGCAGCGCTACAGCGGAAGAGGAAGAACCGAAAACTCCTGGCAGGTAACACAAGGAAAAGAAAGACCGGCTTTATCCCAAGATATTCACACTGTGATTGTTGACTGTGGCGGTGATTGTTAGGTTACCGGAATTTGTAAAAGTTTTGTTTTTTTCCTTATCTATTATTTGCTGTCCTTTTTGCTGCGTCTGTACCAGAATTATGAGTCAATCTTTTAAAGTTCTGAGATTGAATAGAGAATTATTTTTTCATCTGGATGAGAATCGGATGATGACAAAAATCACAAACAACAAATGAAATCTTGACCAAAATATATTTTATTGTGTGCCATTGACATTGAATTGACATGAATTAAATATGCACTGTTGATCGGAAATGGTGATTAACAAGAAGAAACAAAAAACTGTACAGACAATGATTTGATCAGACAGGTCAGAGAACAATGGGTCAGCTCCAGTCTCCGGTCCGATCTGTATTTATGACTCAGTGCATTGCTCACTGCAAGAGTTTCCACTTATTTACTACCCGTGTCAAGGCAGTATCAGTGTTTATCTACCTACAGACACACAGAAATGATTAAAGCTATGAAAGAACACAAAGGAGTAATGATGATATGAAAAGAGACCAAACAGGACAGTTTAATATTTAAAGGGAGACGTATCATCTTCCGCTCTTGTGAGGAAGGTGTCTGGTATTGCTGCGATAAAAGTTGTATGCAACTAAGTCACATTGGCTTTCCTGTTGCTCAGTAGAACTCGCTCCTTTAGGGCTGCAGGAGGAAATCACATTGTTTTCTTGGGAAAACCATCAGATAAAAGCAGGTGCTGAGTAGGATCCTCTACAACACGCGGGCCTGGTCCAGCCTTGAAGACAATACAAGAAGATGAAACAACAGATTAATTATGTGTGTCTGAGTGTTCACAGCTTCAAAATTATACAATTATTCTTTCCACTTGGAAACGTTAGCTTTTCAAATGAAGCACTCACTGGTCAAAGGTTCAGATAACTGTCATGGTCTTTCAGTGCCCTAGTTAAATGGACCAATGCAAGACAATGTTTCATAACAGCATGTTGAAAGGTATTGCATAGACACATCTGAACCTTCTTGCAATCCTACAGCAGACACATCACTGCAGTTTTGTGCAGCATAGATGGATCATTTAAATCTAAAACCTCTGTATCTTTCAGCTGCTGTTTAAAGTAAGCCTATAATACAAAGTTGGAGTAATTGCTTGTGTGGATAAATATGAGTGAATACCTTAGTACTAATTATGTAGTTTATTCCCTTTGGCATGGGTTCCAGACCAATACCTTGCTTCAGCTCCTCAGAAAGAGAAGCACAGTTGACTGGAAGACCCTTAATAAAGCTGCAGAGAGGAAAGAAGCACTCAGTGACACATTTTAAAAAGGACTGAAGGCCAATACACCTTAATAAGCAAAAGTACAAGTCTACCATTTGTTCTAAAACATTATTCAACATTAAGATGCAACATTAAGTCCTCTGTGGAAGTCCATTTAGCAGCATTTGCAGGTTCAGATCTTCATAGACATTTCAGATTTATTCTTCTAGGCAGGTTTTTTCTAGCTCAGGCTATTTCTGTGTTTTCAGGTTGTGTGCAATTTGAAGCAGGTTATCTTCATGTTCCCTTTCTGAAATCTTTACATCCCTGCGTCTTCATGTCCCTTCTGTGGAGAAAGACCCCAATAGTATGCAAGCATCCTGATTCACTTGCCTTCAGCAAGATAATAAGCAGTGCCTGGTATTAGTCAGAAATAGTGGTCTGCTCAGGGAGTTAAGTGTGTGCATCATTTGACCAGTAAGTTGGCTGTCTTTCCAACAGGTTTTCACAACAACTTGAGGACCTCTGAGGTTCAGTCAGAGCAGACCTTTCTTGCTTGATCACTTATTTTGGTTGGATGGCAAGGTAACTTCTGGTAAATATCTTCTAGAGATGTTAATCTACTGAGTACAATGCACTTTTGGGAACACTCAAAACCTCAGAAATGGTGCTCTTGACCAGTTTTGTGGGCAGTTTTTATAGAGTTTCCTGGACTTTGGGCCTTAATACAATATGATTTGTTAGACTTTCTTTACAGGCACATGCCTTGGTAACCTGTGCTCAAATCGTTTAGGTTTCCACAGTTATGTTGTAGACACGTGTCAAAAATAATTAAAGCAAACAGGATGCACCTGATCAAAATGTTGAATGCAACAGCAAAGGGTTTAAACACCTTGGTAAGAACTGATTTCAGTTCTTGATTTTTAACAAACCAAAACAAGTTTCACTTTCACAAATTTCAGAGTAGGTTAATGGGCAAAAGGTCTGCTTTATCAGCTTTAGATTACACAAAAAGACCTAATACTTTCCACTGTATATATCTATATATATGCATTTAAATGTTGATTTTTCAGGATTAATTAATTGCTATAGACGGATTTTAAAGGGAATGAGCTTAACATCCTTCCACTTACTCTGCTCCGTTGGTTTCTGGGGGAAAGAAATATTGAACCATGTGCACAAACTCAGGAACGTGCTGCTGTAAAGTGAAGATCACAGCATTGGGCCCTGCATCAAAAGTGTAGGCTACCTATAAAGATAATAAACAGGATGTGACTATTGCAGAAAAAATGAGATTTTCCTGTCTCCAGTTTAAAACCATCACACATCTTTCACATCTTCTTTACGGCATCATAAAAAAATGCATTATTTTAACACATGAGGAAATTAAGTTTTCTTTATTTCATTGGTATGGTGTTGAGTGATGGACTGGCAACATGTCCACTGTTAAACTAAACTCTCGCCCTATATCAGCTGGGACAGGCACCTGTGACCCCAAGTTGGATGAGTGATTAAGAAAAATCAATTTCATGGACAAACAATAAAATAAAATGTAAATAAGGGAATGGAAATACAAATATGTATAAATAAATAAAGTCCAGTGCCCAGATATTTCTCCCATAATGTCACTGTAAAAGCTGCTCACCCTCGTCTCCCCGTAATGCTTGTTGTAACGATGGACCAAACTGATGATCTGCTGCGAAACATGATTGAGGTAGAAGATAGGGGGGCACGTGTCGAGGCAGGTGGCATGAAACTGGTTACTATCCTTCATGGTTAGTTCAGCAAATGCTGCAAAGTCCTTTTTTCGTATTGCTTCAGTCATCTCTACCATCCGGCCTGGGACAACAGATTCAGCGCGGTGCTAACACAGGCACACACACGGACACAGGTATGACAGTCAGACATGTGTTGTATTAGTGAGCTGGGTTTAAATAAAGTGCCAATCAATATACATTAAAATTCTGACATTTGCAGTATAAGGTGAACACACCTTTAATAGGCAGCTTGTTTTTACACTGGTTTGCATTCCAGAGGTGCTGCCAACTGGCTTCCGCTCTGCACTGGCCTGTGACAGAAGTGCATCAAATTGATGTAACTTTTGCATTCCTGCATTTGTAAAAGCGCAAATTCATCAGTATTATTTTCACTTATTTAGTGTCACTCTTCTATACCCACAATCAGACCTACCACTAGTACGAGGATTCTGAGCTCAGGCCAGTGAGTCTCTGGCTCCACCTGCTGGGCTAAACTGTCCTTCCCATCCTCTTTGTTTCCCATGATCCACTGGACGAAACCTCCATACATGCTCCGGCATGCGCTGCCAGAGCCTTGACGAGCAATCCCAGACAACTCTCCTTCTACTCCAAACACCCGAGCCAGAGAGTAAACTGTGCCACAGAACAGTCAAAAAAAACAAAGACACTGGGACTAAGTGAAGCAATATCAACTATAAGAAAGATGGAGAAGGAGATGTTAGCAAAAGTGAATTATAGCACAGACAAGCTCACCCAGGCAAGCAAATCCAGCTGCTGAAGAGGCGAGTCCAGCAGCAGTGGGGAAGTTGTTAACTGAGCAAATGTGGACTTTGTGTGACAAACTAGCTGAATCCACGCCAGAGTCTCCATCATTACGCCTCTTCCGTGCCAATCGTCGAACTAAACATAAAGAAAAAAGAAAGAAAACTACATTGTAATATGCACTCCTTTCTGTCTGCTCTATGATTTTACAAATATAATGCACAACACTCACTCTCTCTCAGACAGGACTGCAGTCTGGGATGGGTTATGTCCTCCTCTTTACCGTTGAGCCATATTCGATCCTCCTGAAATGATCTGCTGGTTGCAACTGTAGTGGTTGTTTTCAGCTAAGCAGAAGAAGAAAGGAAGGTACGTCGGTATCAAGCTGCATTTACAGTGGTGTGCAAAAATCTTGAACCATCCCTCATTTTTTTCTATTATGTTTCCAAGAACCAGACCTTTTTGTAGTTTTTTAAGAGTGCTCGAGAGCAATAGTTCTCCAGGCATTCTGAAGTTCTTTCAAAGTTTTACTTTGGACATTGGATGCTTTTATACACATTTTTAGTCCAGTCCTTGTACCTAACCACTTATAGAGGGATCTGTTTTTGTTTATTAAGCCACTTAAAACTGATTTATCAATCACTCAAGCATAAAAAGGCACCTGACTCAAGGGATGAACCAGTGTTATGTCCATACATAACAGACCAATTAGCCAAACCAATTTTAAATTGTATCTTTAAGAACTTTGTTACTTCAGCCATTCCAAAACATTTCGTGATTTCTTTAGGTAAAGCTACATAAAATATAAAAATGTATTTTTGCACCATTAAGATGATTCCCAAAGCGTTATTTGCCAAAAGCATATCTCATCATGGGTGTGCAGTGTGTTCTTCAAAAAGGACCAAAGAACTGACAGATCTTTACAGAGAACAGAACAAAAAAGCAGCAAACATGCAAAGAAGAGCAAAAGAGAAACTAGAGAAATAATGGTGCTGTATGTAGTAGTGTATGTTATTACTAATATAACATAATATCCAATTTGAAGCCCGGAGACATGTGAAAAGCACAAAACACAGTGTATGTCTGAGTATCCCAGTTTCAAGGGACAGTGCAAAAGTGATGCCAATCGTCTGTAATCTGAGTAACAGAGAATTTCTTCCAGATTGTCACAATACTTTCCCCCCCAATATTCATTTAGTAGAATATCTAATAGACGTGAACAGGTAAAGTTTAATATAACTGTGTTCACACTGCAAATACTAAAACAGCAGATAAATATTTAAAGTTTGTCTGGCAATCCTAATTGAGACTAACAGTAATGTTATGACATAATATTCTCTTAACAGTCTATTTTATAGAGACTTTGGCTCCATTCAGTGAACTCTTACTGCCACAGCAGCAGTTTATTCTGCAGCTCTCGACAGGGAAACACGACGAAATGAGAAAACATAGAGAAAGAGTGTGTGTTTTTTTTACAGACACAGGCTTCGTGAGGATTTCGTTTTAATTAACATACCTGGTCTTGATGCAATGTGACGCTCAACGATGAGTTAATGGGTAGAATTAAGTCTTCATTTCTCTTGCCCCCTGAAAAGTAAGAAGGCTTTAACACGGAGTCCTCAACCGAGGTGTCATCAGCCTGATATTAGGATAAAATATAAATAGACTCGAGAGTAATTCAGACCTTTAATAGCCAATATTCAGTCAGACATTAACACACAGGCACTGTCGATTCAGTTTTACTTGAGTCCAAATGATACAACCGTAACAAAACAATGCTAACTCAAACACAAGTCCAGGTGATACTTACAGTATTTAATGACAGCTATATTCACTGGAGCGGTACATGTAACTATATGTGGCTGCTCAGTTCTGTCCTCCGGCATGGCTCTGCATATACACTAATAAAAAGACTACCTGAATGTTTTTTAAAACACACTGTACAACCCTCTCCCCGAGTTTAGCACTCTCAGCGTGGCTGCCTGCACCTTACTGTAGCGTTTCCTAGCAGACTCACCGGATTGGTTAGTGATGAACATGTGACTAACCCGAGCACCAATCAGAGTCGGGCTGAGTGTACTGAACTCTAAATAGCCAATGAGAAACCATCTGACCACGGTCGTGTGAAAATGAGGCAAGCGTAAGACCAACCCAGACCCCTGTCGTCGGTGTTAGGGTTTATTTAAGTCAACGCAATTTTGAATTATAAACGCAATATGAATTAAAAATCTTAATAAGTGCTCAGGCAGGAAATGACTATTGTGAATTAGAGATAAGCTGCAGGATTTAGTGCTGAAAAGGTACTCAGTTATTGTATTTGACATGTAATGAACAACTGAGGTACATTAAATGCTTTCTTATACTGTACATCATTATTGGTACTGACACCAATAAAAACAGTTCTGTCAGTTTGGTGACTACAGTGATTTCGGACAGACTTTTATAGAGATAATAAAGTATATTAATATAAAACACATTTCCTCATCTTGCATTTTATTTCAAAAGTTGTTGGATACATTTGGCAGTCTGTTAACTCCTGCTTCTGAATTGAATGTCAAAATGTGAACTTATTTATAAAGCAAAAAGTCCAGAGTCAATTATCCACCTCCATAGACTGACAGTCTACCTTTGTATGGTGGGGACGTTACTGTGTATTGATGTTGTGATATTTGATGTTCAAGTCAGTGGAATACAATTTGTGTTTAATTCTAAATGGAAACTTAAAAAAAAAAAGATTTAACACTCATTTAAATGGTGAAGGACAAATTTAGAAACAGTCCACTAACAAGGAAAAACATTTCAATTTAAGGCTCATTTAATTATATGTGAACCCTCAAGGTACACATCAGCAACAAGAATCCTAGAATAACAGCTAATGGGATAGTAGCCTAGATGGCAATTAAAGAGTAGACCCACATAAAATGCATTAACATCAGTATCATCTGCATTTTAACTAGTTTCTAATGTTTGAAGAAAATGCATGAACCGTGGTGAAAATAAAGGAAACTACTGAGATGGACTAGGAGAGTCAAACAGTGCCATGAGCTGTCAGATAAGCAGTAAAAATTTGTAGCATCTAGATTGAAGAGTTTACAAAATAAAATGTTAATTGACATTGTGTTCAACAATCCCACCAAATGCTGCAATATCAAAGTCCTTGTTTTCCCATCTTGGTTGGTAGTTTCCAAAGACACACAGAAGCTAGTGTGGCATCTCAGGGTTCAGCTAACAGGAACACACTAGTCAGCGATCCTGTCAGAGTCCCAGCAAAGCATGTCAACTGCTCTGATTTGGTTGCTCATTCCAGAGCTCCTGTTGAAAGTTAATAGTCGTCCTCATCATCCGAGTCCATCACCCTCCGTCTGTTGAACTGTCAAGTAGAGTGTATTAGAAATGTAATACATATAAATTACAGGAAAAAAAATCAAATGTATGTGACATTTCAGAGAAACTTACTGTAACGGTTGTCTTTTTTTCTGTTTGTTGACTGACTTTTTCTAGGATCTCGATCAAGCCTGATTCTGTAATCTGACAAAAGTGGAAATGAGTTTATTCAATATGTTTTGCTAGAAGCATTCAAAGTTAAAGTCATTTGAGGAAAAAAAAAAAAGAGTTTTGAGAGGAATGCATAGTGAAAAACTACATACACTCTTGCTGCTTAAATGAACTTAAATGATCGTCAGTCGTGTGACCACCTCTGAAAGCAGAGGTTTGGCACTTTGCTGGCACCATGCAGGCACCTTGCAGTTGAGTTAACTGCAAACTCCACTGTACACGGAAATATTATAGTGCTAAATCTGCCTGACAACTACAGCTTGGCTGAAGGTGGTTTTACAAGATACTGAATGGTGGGGTGTATTTAGTTTTTCATAGGATCGCAGAGAGTGCTGTGAAAACTTTTCCCCATGTCTGTACTTTCTTACCTTTCCTCCCAGCTTTCCAAAACGAGCCATTTGAATGAGATAGTTTTCAACTGCATTTGCCTTTTCTGGCTTCACCAAGGCAAGATTGCTCACTAAAAAATAAAATACAATGAGACAGCACTATTAATTTCGAAAGAGGAGTTTTATTAGGATGAAGGATATACAGTATATGAAACCACACTTACATCTCGCACGGGCAGACTGGTCTAGAACTTGAGCCAATATGGAGTTCCTCATATCTGTTTCTCTGTAATTAGAAAACAATTACATTGGTCAACTGAGACCAACTAAAAGAAAACAAAAAGATACTGCATTTATATAGAAGTTAAGCAGTAAGAATACCAGGTTGGTCAGCTACACTGAGAGTTTAGATATTAAATATATGTCAAAAACTTTCAGTGCTGGCTCACAGCGGCTCATCTAATTGTTGGGGTTTCTCCGTATTAATGTAATGGGTCTATACCTTACAATAATAAGCACCTTGAGGTGACTGTTGTTGTAATTTGGCACTATATGAATAAGACTGAGTTAAATAGGAAAAAATATATTCAACTGAAGGTATATATACACATTTCTGCTGTATGGAAATATTTTGGTTCAGTTACAAAACAAGTGCAATACTTAAGGCATATAACAGTTAGTCTTAAAAAAACAGTCCTTTATGCAAGTACAAGTACTATAAACAGGAAAAATTCAGCTAAAGTAGTTTCTTTTTTGATCAATTACACATCGTACCTTTGTTTGGCCTCCTCTGCTTGCTGATTATTACCTTCCTGGAAGTATACAGGACAGCACCATTAAATACAGATTTTATTTATACATTCAGCTAACTGGTAGACATTTTTATTTTATTCCATCCACCAATCAAACAGTACTTTAATGTTGGTAATGGTGAAAATTTGATAAAGTAACTTATTCGCTGTTATTTTCAGGTCTGACGATACAAGAAGGACCATGAGAGCAATCTCTTCGGTTATGTTTTCAAGTTTCTTCGTTTTGTTTTTAAAAATTCTATATTTTACTTAAACCAGTATAGCAAAGTATACCATAATGGCTTATCTTTAATCGAGTTTGTTAATTTGTTGCTTTGGATATTTTTTTTAATGGTAGGTACTCTATAATGTCCTCTAGACAATGAATTAAAGTCCAGTATGTTCTCTATTTTGTAACAAATAAAGTTAGACTACTGTCAACAAACAAACAAAACTCATATGACAGATTTATATATATAGGCACATTCAGTGAAAAGTTCCAATTACAGTCTTCTTGAGGTAAGTTGGATATCATCAATGAGATTTAAAACCCACCGATCACTGTATTTTTTGAGGTCACAAAAAGACATAAAATAGAAATTTATGAGTGCCAAATATTTTCAAAAACAATGACAGAAACCCAGACACGTGAGGACTCTCTAATCACTGCACTGCATGTGAATTAGTATAAATACTTATTTCTGACATATGGTAATGTATTAGACTACTGACAGTTCACTAAACACGTCAGAAATTGCTGCCGCTTACTCACATGCTGTGCTAATGTCAAAGTTTAGATAAACACACACACACAAATTATCTGTAGAAAGGAGGAAGCATAACGACCACTCCATCAGTAGCAAGTCTAAAAATTTGTTCAATTTTGTTCCAACAAGCCAGCGCTTCGATTTTCAGAGGGGTAAGCGCTGACTGATACAAAGCTAGCACTATGGTGATGTTAACACATCTAGATGAGGAAGCAAATATCATCTGCACCAAACATGAGGCTCATTAAGTTAGCTGTGTATATCCCTTAAGTTAGAGTTAAGTGGTGGTTTGTTTTTGTTTTAGCTACACTAGCTAGCAGTATACTGAACTCAGCATCTCCATATAAGGCGGGTGAAACCATGCTTTCCGGTGCCTATTCGGTTCTTACCCCTTGCTTTGCCTGTAGCTCCGCCATTCTTTGCCGCCTAATCGCCTCTAATTCTTCGTCTGCCATTTTTTATAACCGTAATAGTGACCTAAAAGTCAAAACTGGGATGGTGTATCGCAATAAAATTCCCACTAAACTGCTATCACAGGCTAGGCCCAGCCTAACTGAAGGAAGGATAATCGACGTCAGAAAAACAGATCCGACAGGCTCGATCAATCAATGAGAGAGTCAGGCTCACTCAGTCGTGCACTGTATCATTATGCCTCTGAAGTTATATATTTTATTCTCCCAAGTCTTAATAATAATAATAATGGATTGGATTTATATAGCGCTTTTCAAGGCACCCAAAGCGCTTTACAATGCCACTATTCATTCACATTCACACACTGGTGGAAGCAGCTACGATTGTAGCCACAGCTGCCCTGGGGCAGACTGACAGGAGCGAGGTTGCCATATCGCGCCATCGGCCCCTCTGGCCAACACCAGTAGGCGGTAGGGTAAAGTGTCTTGGCAATCATTATAACATTTTTTCCCAGGAAGTCCGTTTGATTTTTCTCCAAAATATAAGGTTAGGGTAGCGCTGTGGCCAAAGTTACCACCAATAATTACTTATACCTCATAGGGGTAATACTGAAAGAAGGATCTCTAACTGGAAATATGAAAAATCTTAACTTTATCCTACAGCGATTTGTATGGTTCTTGTGATGATATACTCTCAGGTTTCACAGGACCTGGAGGGGTTTCTTGAAGGTTACTGTCTTTTTAAAGGCAGTGCACATGTAACACAATTGATCAATCAATATGTTTCAATTTGTATCACATACAGAAACTGGTGATTTAGACAGATGTATTATTTGATAGTTTAGACGTTACACATCTTAAAATAAAGTACAGCATATATTAATAAGTGTTTTTTATTTGTTTTTTTAAAGAAAGAAAATATGGTATTGTGGCACTATTACAACAAAAAGAATAATTGAAATGGAGTATTGTGCCTTGTCAATATGTCCAATATGTGTGACAGTTCATTCAGTGCCATCATGTGATGTGTCAAACAGCTGACAGGTGGAGTAATCTCAGGAGGTTCCTCTTGCTTGATATCTAGCTCCCTCTGTATGTACTGTAAGAGAAACGACTCAGAAGCAGAGGGATATGGTACTTTTGCCCAGGGTCATTTATGGTGAAGACAATCTTCAAGAAGAAAAACAGAAAGATTACAGAGATAAGATTAATATTCAAGCCCATACAAATGGTTTAAATTGGACACAAATTTACCGATTTAGTCTCAAAAATTGTGATGACACCACAAGTAAATAGTGAGATATCAACAGTTTTAGCATTTCCTCACCTCAACATACGGGTAAAAGCAGGTCTCTCCCATACTCGCCCAATACTGAGCCGTCTCAAAATGCATTTTGTACACACCAGATTTAAATGATTGTTTTGTGATAAGTCCAGGGCAACGTCCATCATCATTAGTGGTCCTGTTCAAAAAGCATAAGATTGAAGAGCTTTGCACAAAGACATCAACTTTTACAGCAGTCTTTGAGATTTTCAACTAATTATAGGTTTCTTGGTGATGCTTTTTTTTTCAGGTTCTTACCCGGTGGTGATTAAATTCCAGGTGTTTGTGGAGGGGTCTTGTTGATAAAGGCTGAGGGCCATATTTGACCCGGGGACACCCACTGCAGTGTTCAGCACATGTGTGGTCAGAGGACTAGGTGATTCTGACATTGCTGTGAGCTACAGACCGAAGACATAGGACTTTAAACAGAGCAGCTTAATATGGAGGAATCACATTAAAATAGTAATATTAAGATGAAACTATATCCACACATTTGCATCTTACAAATGAGATACTGGTGCTGGTGTAGTTTTCTTAAAGCACCAGTGAGTTCTTGCAATGTTAAACTATCTTTGGCACTTTAAAGATTTTAGACAGCAACCACAGCAGAACCCTTGGTTTAAATTTGCCACAAGACTGTGTTCAATAATTAAAAATAGCATATTTTGTTATATTTGATATTGAACTGTTAACTAAAACTAATGTCACCTCAGCCATAAGTTATAGTACATAACAACCTATCGACTATATAATGCTGTTTCACTTTATTTTAAAATCACAAATCTTCAGTTTTATCATGTATTTCTTAAAATGTTACACTTACCTTATTATCAGGCAAAATCTGACTCTTCAGTTGCTGCAGCCTGGAAGCGCTCATGAGCACTGAGGAATAAAAATTCTGGGTTTGCAGCTTTTTACTGAGTAATGTAATTTTATGGTGTATATGTAACAGCTTCAGATCTTTATTACAAAACCCCCACAAAGTTCTGAACACTGTCCTCTTCAGTATGACATTCAGTTCACATGTGCTTATCTTTTTGTCAACAGCACGCTAGTTATGCAAGAGCTCCTTTTGTCACACTTCGTTTTCAGCACTTTGAACTTGGATGATTAAAGTTGCTTCCTCTGGGGCCGAGCAGATTAGCACAGTAAATGGCATTAAAAGTAACAAAGTTGCATTCTCACATCTTCCCCCTGCTTGAATTTCACAAAAGAATATTCACAACATAATTTTATATGAACCACTCAACCTTAACCTCCAGCTTCAAATTCAGCTCCCGGAGTTCAGCATCAGAGTTGTTAAATATAAAGGCTTGTTGATTTTATTGTTGACAGCAGAGCTCTGCTTCACAGTTCATAATGGTGACTTTTTAGCAGTGCTGTTCTTTTTTTCTGATGCTTCCATATCAAACTATATCATCAGGTACATGCTGACATTAGAGCGCAAGACGGCAATGTGGTTAATGTGCATCATCAATCACTAAAAATCACCAGGCTGTCCTATTTGGCTACATTTCATTTCATGTCTTCATCTCATGTTTGTTTATTAATCGTTCATATTATTACTGATGAGAAAAAGAGAGCAAAAGATTTTTACATGTCTTAGTTTTTAGTACCCTTTCAGGTCCTTGTGACCTATGGCCTAAATTAAACTGAAACCTGGCCATTTTCCCCACGTGGCCTCCGTATCTCAGCTCAGTAAAGCTTTCTCTTTCTCTCTTAATTATCTCTCACAGGCTAAGCCAGCTTTCTAAAGAGACAGCTGCTGATGGAAAGGCTGTAGGTGGATTTTTGTTTTTCAAACTCTGACATATATAAAAAAATTAGTCATATTTTGTTTCAGTGTTTTCTGACTCAGCAGAAATTCACAGGCTGCTGGAAAGTCTTATCAAATGTCTGCTTTTGCCTCGGTCTTTCAGAATAAAAACACAACACCACAAATAATGTTTATACTCAATATGAAAATACTTTTACTACAATGACAATGAGTATTTCCACTTGGCAATATCTTAAGAATGCAAACAAAAACATGTAACACCATAGGAATTATAATAATATCATTATTTTCTTTAAAAAAACACACAGAAGTCCTAAAGCAAGATTAAAATTGTACGGCTAAACAATTACAGAAAAGTATACAATAATACACATTATTACACTGACCTGGGTCTTCGCACATCTTAAAGTGTCTAATACATAGAGGAAGAGAGTTATAACATTACTCTAATACACTTAAAGGAGATAAAATACTCTTTCCTTCTGAAAATACTTAATGGGTATAGTATATCATTCATACTCATACCTACAGGTGGAAAACAAACCATTTATCTCCTGAGTGATTATCCAGCTAAATTCTGATATCTGGAAAATATGAGTTAAGGTTTAAAAATGAAAGAGCTGTGTGCAGAGTTTAGAATACTTGAAGTAACACAGAGTTCATTTTCATTATACTGTCCACACAATATTCCAGTTCTAGTGTTAATTTGGAAATAGCGGCATGTTTACATGGTTGAGAAAAACCCATGCTTAATTAATATCTAGTCCTATGTGTTTTGTGCATGATTTACTTCAAGGTCCTTAAGGCCTTTAGACATTTTGTAACACTGAATGATTTTGCTGTTTCCAGGGGGAAAGGAAAAAACCCCAAACAAAATGATGAACCATCTGTAGAAACACTCATATTAACAGTATCTATAAATGATTAATGTGTGTAAAGTCTGACATTAATCTATGTCATCTGTTTTCATAAAAACAAAGAAATAAAAACCCAGAGTGACCCATGCATGGTAAAAAAGTACAATCTGAAGTGAAAAATTAAACTAATGAGGACGTGCTTGAAAACCTGCATACTATCTGATAGACACCAGTGTGGTTGCACAAAGACTTCAGGTCCTTTAGAAGTCCATGGGAAAATGACTTTCTGACTTGACCCCTGTAAACACATTCCTGCTCAGTTTATGGGTTCTGTCACTCATTTTTGGTCACACTGAATTTAAAAAAAGAAATTAGTTTGTTTTATAAACCTGGGTAATACTGTGTTTCAAAATAGAGGCTTATCTGTGGTACGAAATCGCATGCTCATTAGCAAGTGAGACGTCACTCTCCAGTTTGCCAAATGCTCATCTCCAGGCTTCAAAACAGGACTTCAGAAACCAGTGTGAGACATCACGGTAGCTACGTCCATCTTTTATACCGCCTGTGACGTGAGCAAAATAAACTGGCAGGTTTGTGTCATTATGATTTAATGATTCATATCTATTTTGCTGAAACATTGAGATTCATGCTGGAGTGTTGCTGTTGGTGCAAACTCACTCATACAGTAGAACTGGTTCATTTCAGGTAGACGTGTAAAATTTATAAAGTCATCGTTCTGTTTTGTTTATTTGTTACAGCAAGGTCACGGTCTATCTGTCACTCTCTTAGGTAAGCCTGTCAAGTTCTGGTCAGTTGGATGTATGTGTACTTGCTTCTCAAAATTGATCTGTATCTGGATCATGGTCACGTTAAACAAGTTGCTGTGATTCAATTAAATGCATTATGTTATTTGATATGTACACCCTATGTTGAGCTTCTGATGTGGGTGTTAGCCTGATGGCTCAGGTTCTCTTCCTCCATGTTTGGCACCTTATCCATGTCTTTTACGTTCTCTCACATTCCTCCTTCATATTTCCTCCTCAGGGTCAGAGCTGTGGTTGCTCATCTGTGACAGACAAACAGGCAGACAGACAGTGGGAGGGAAACAAAGAAGGCGTTTCATTAACTGCCAGCTCAGAATGACTCAGGAAAATTTTGTTATGCCAGTATACGCTGATTTCAAGAAGCAAAGTCTTGCTTAATGTCCAAGCCACTCATAAGACTGAAATATGTGGGCTTCTTGCCTGTATGACTTTCAAGTAAAAACAATGTTTTCTAAAAAAATAATAACAATTATACAACATTACTCCCCATCCATATTCACAAAATGTAGCCCTAACAGAGACCCAAATAATGTTCCAGGCAAAATATTAAACTTTTTTTGGTCATAGCATCTGTATCCCCTTAAACTAGCATATGCTTCATAAACATCATTTACCGTGTGGTGGTCATCGTCAGGCTCTCTCAGGTCAGGGCTCTCCTTGTGAATTCGATGGCGGGAACTAGGAGGGGAGAGGGAGGAAAGGGAGTGCTCTGGGCTGCTGGGTGATGCAGCATATGGTGAGCCAACTGGACTATCCTCTCTCAGTGGAGACCCTAAAAAAAAAAAAGAAAAAGAATAAACATATGTACACACGACATTCGCAGTTTTATTTGAGATTAATTGCTGTTCGCACAGCGTATTGAAGAAAATTCGTGTTCTCTGATTTTATACTAGATGACAGGTAGAAAAATGAGTGGGAGTGACAAGATGAAGGACAGATGTGATGATAGCGAGAGGGAGATGAGAGACGGCAAGGCTAGACAGTGAGGGACAGGGGAATGAAGCAAAGCTGGAGATAAATTAATATAAAGATGAGAGCTATCTATCAGCCAAGGTCAATCAAAGTAGACAGGAGAGTTTTAACACAGACTTTTGCAGGTGCAAATCCACAGATAGTAAAATGAAGGTTGTCCAGGACTGTTTTTTTAGTCGAATGTTGTGATAATGGTTTCAAGGTTAAAGTACTGTCTTCACTCAACAACATTTAAGTGTAGCAGTGACTGAGGGGTTGGGAGCTCAGAGGAGGTTGAACTGCATCAAGTGAGAGGGAGTGGTGTAAACTCAGTGTTTCAGTTATGGTCGGTTTAATTAAGGCAGAGGCTAAAATAATTTCCTTAAGGAGGACAATAGAGCTTTGTCCTTTATTCCCTGAGACGTTTTTTCGTAGCCAGCTGCAGTGACCTGGAGATGTCCACATGAGGGCAGCAACAGCACTTCCTTCTGTGTGTAGCGATCGGCTGCCGTTCACAGTACTTGATTATTTGCGTTTGCAGAAGTCTCATCAGTCAGTTACTTCAACCACGCTGTTTGTTCAGCATGTTCCATAATTTGATCCCAACCATAAATCTATACACCTCTCCCCCGACAGCCTATATCTGCCTGGATTCAACTTTTTAAAAGATCCTGACTGGGGGAAAATAATTGATTTGTCAGGTAAAATAAGAGTGGCTCCATCCATGCAGTGCATTCCCATCCCCCAGTTTCCCTGCAGTACAGATCCTGAATCGTTTTGATTGGGGTTGTGACTGGAGGAGCTAATCAAGCAGGAATCTGAATGTGGCATATTGCCGGAGTCCTCCTTAAAATGATTCTGATGTGCAAATGGATTATCTATCATTCGATCTTACAGCCACTCGACTCCACTGTCTTTCTGAATGAGTGTCTCACCTTTGTGGTCATTCCTCTGTGTGTCCATCCTGTCAAGACTGTCAAGCAGCCCATCGATCTGTGTCTTTATCAGAGTCAGCTCCTTTTTAATCACCTGCAACTCCTCCATCCCCACTGCAAGGACAGCGAGAGCGAGAAAATGTAAGCGACATTAGGAAATTACACGACCTGGAAACACCTTTGGAAAGAATTCTGAATGTACTTCAGCTAGTGTGAGACCTCTTTGAGGACACTGGAGCAATATACAGTTAGGTCCATAAATATTTAGATGCATATATACATGTAATTTTGTCCCTGTACATCACCACAGTAAATTTTAAATGA
Source organism: Pundamilia nyererei (assembly GCF_000239375.1). NCBI lineage: Eukaryota > Metazoa > Chordata > Actinopteri > Cichliformes > Cichlidae > Pundamilia > Pundamilia nyererei. The sequence continues at coordinate 116,385 of NW_005187793.1, read as the reverse complement.
ATTAAGATGTGATTGAGATGCAGACATCATCAAATGCTGCATTTCCTCCTTCTATCAGCAGTCACATCATCAAAAAACAATAGTGATCCGGTTCCACAGCCATACATGCTGTATGCCATGCCGTAAAGTCGTAATGGACATACATGCAGTATGCTTCAGATCATGAAATGTTCCCTTTCTCCTCTGTACTTTTCTATTCCCATCATTCCAGTACAAGTTAATCATGGTTTATTCTGCCCAAAGAATTTCTGGACTGATGATAAAGACTTTTATTCTGCCTCTGAATCTACTGTTTGGTTCACTTCTATCAACATCTGTTTTGACCTCATACTAAGAGTCCCTGTGAACAACTACCAAATTCAAGTTCAATACTTGGAAACAACTCTATATCTTTCATCTGCTTGTCATGGAAAAACGAGGGAACGGGCCGTGAAACTGCTTGTCAGTCAACTGTCTAATTAACTCTGGGAAAATGGAGGACTAGAAATTTCTGCAATTTCTAAACAATTAATGCAATGATTTTTTTCAACCCCTTGAATTAAAGCTGAAAGTCTGCACTTCAATTAATTGGTTGATTTTAGAGTTCACTGTGATGGTGTGTAGAGAGACAAAACTACAAAACTGCCAGTGTAAAATGCATGAGTTCTTTTTTATAAAATATATTTATTAAGCATGTAAGTTTAAATGCATAGAACTTTACTACCATTTTAGGCAAACAATGGGAACCTACATTATCCAACTTGTCTAATTTAAGATGTAAAATAAAGCCATTTATTTTTTAAAATTTGTTTGTTACGTTTTTTCCACAACAATCAAATCTCAGTGACATCCCATTCATATTGCTCACACTTGGCTGTGGCTGAACAAGTAGAGTGGGCTCTGGAGCTTTTGGAGTGGGTTCTGTCTCGGCTGCGTCTGTGCCCAGAGGAGTAGGAGGAGGAACGGGATCGCTTGGCAAGACTGGGTCCCAGGGGTAGGGGAGAAAAGGAAGCTGGCACACGCTGGTAGTCATACACCCTGTAGATTAGGTAGACACATTTTTAACAAAAAATATTGTTAAATGACTGTTTTCATGCAGCAACTTGTGTTTTTGTGCTGTAGCTGTGTCTGTGTGATTTTGTGCTTGTGTCTGAAATGATAATCAGAGGCTGGAAACAATGCATTTTGTCACACATAGGTGAAAATGACCCAAATTAGAAGCTGTATGCAGATTATTGTTCCGCAGATCATTTGAGCTGTTCACAGCCTCCGTACAGAGTACACAGCTTTTAGATCCACCGTTTCAGGCAACAGGTGGTGATGACGTTTCATGCTCATGAGGCCACTTTAACTTTCACTCAGATGGCAGATTGATGCAGGGCACAGTGCAATGCTCAAAACTGGGACTAGTTTGCTTGTATTTTATTTTGAAATATTCTCTTGCTCAGCTGAACGTATATTGTATGTTTTCAAAGTTCTTTAAGTATCAAATTCAAATCAGCATTCATACCTAAACTTAGACTACAAAAAAATTTAATCATATTCAAACAAAGTGAAAAGAGATGCAAATTAAAGCAGTTGTCCAGCCGTCATAAATAAATATGGGGGGGTCTATTCTATGTTCCTTTGACTTGTATTTTCTATTTATCAAATGCAAGAGAGTGAAACTGTCTCACTCTCACTGTTGCCTCCTCCCTGTGGACAGCTCCATGTCTCTATCTGTCACTGAATGTAATTGGTTCTGTCAGGGCCAATCAATAGCTCCCCGGCAGGCTAGTAGTGCCGGTGACAGGGGGTGTATCACTGTCAACCTCTATAGTGGTTACAAAAAATGACACTGTGTGTTTGTGCATGGGTGTTTCAAAAATAGAAATAATGATGTGACTGAAGAATGCAATGGCCTCGACACTCACTGACCCAGTGACCAGGTGAAGCTACAGAGCTACAGGATCCAAACCAACCAATCATCACTTGGCAAACCTGTAGAAAGTGTGGGAAGCTAATGTTTTGAATGGTACAGTGCATGCAGAAAGTATTCATACTACTTCACTTGTTCCATACTTCTACACAATGACATTGTTATTATTCTTTATTGAAGCACCTATGCTAGCAATTATAGCCTCAAGTCTTTTTGAGAATGATGCTACAAGCATGGCATACCTACTTTTGAACAGTTTCTTCCCTTTTTCTTTGCAGAACTTCTCAAGATCCCTCAGGTTGGATAGGGAACACCCTGCACAGCCTAGGGATGTTCAGTCAGGTTTATGGCTGGACTATGGCTGGGTCAAGGAATTCACAGTCGTTGTCCTTTTCTAACCTGAAACTTTGCTCCAGTCCAACGTTCATAGCGCTCTGGAGGAGGTTATCATCAAGGTTCTCTCTGTACATGGCTCCATTTATCTTTCCCTTAATCCTGACTAGCCTCACAGTTCCTGCTGCCAAAAAACATCCCTAGAATAATATGATGCTGCCACCACCATGCTTCACTGTAGCACGGTGTAGCACTGGTATTGGGCAGGTCAGACATGACTCTTAGCATTCAGCCCAAAAAGTTCAATCTGGTCTGAGGCTCCTTCAGGTGCATTTTAGCAAACACCAGGTGGGTTGTCATTTGCCTGTCATGTGTCATGTGCCTTGAAGAACATCATCTCCTCCTCCATTCCAGACACCACAGATCCGGAGCCACCCATGGCTCCAACACCATTGTGGAGTTTGCTGACGACACAGTGGTGTTGGGCGCCATCTCCAACAACGATGAGGCGGGCTACATTGACGAAGTGAAGAATCTGGCATCATGGTGCCAGGATAACCACCTCCAGCTGAACGTTGGCAAGACCAAGGAGCTGGTGGTGGACTTCAGAAGGAGTCAGCACAGAGACTACAAGCCCACTATCATCAATGGAGCTCCAGTGGAGAGGGTGCAGTCCTTCAAGTATCTTGGTGTCCACATCTCCTCAGACCTGACATGGTCTGCCTACATTCAGGTCCAGACCAAAAGGCTAGGCAGTGCCTGTATCACCTCCGACAACTGAGGAAGTTCAGGGTCTCGCTAGCGATCCTCTGGACTTTCTATGTAGGTGCTGTGGAGAGCATCCTCACACAGAACATCACATCCTGGTTTGGGAACAGCTGTGTTAATGACCAAATAGCTCTTCAGAGAGTGATCTGTACAGCAGAACGCTGCTGCAGGATTGCTCCCCCCCACCCCCTTCAGGACACCTACACCAGGAGATGCCGGACTAGAGCAGCGCAGGTACTGAAGGACCCATCCCAACCTGGCAACAAACTGTTCCAACTTCTGCAATCCGGCAGAAGGTTCCGCACTATCCGGGTAAGGACAGAGAGACTCAAGAGGAGCTTCTATCCCCAAGCCATCCGGGGCCTAAACTGATTGGCCACTCTACCATACAGGTCTGATGATGGAGTGCTACAGAAATGGTTCTCCTTCTTCTCCTCTCTCCACAGAGCAATGTTCAAACTCTGTCAGAGTGTCCATCAGGTTTTTGGTCACCTGCCTCACAAAGGACCTTCCACAATCACTCATACTGGTCGGGGAACCAAATCTAGGAAGCGCCCTGGTGTTTTAAACTTCTTCCATTTACAGATTACCGGATTACAGGACCTTCAGTGCTGGAGAAATGTTACTGTACCATTCCCCATATCTGTGACTTGATACAATCCTCAACTATGGGACTTTATCCATACAAACATGTGCCTTTCCAAATCATGTCCAGTCAACTGAATTTACCACAGGTGGACTCCAATTAAGTTGTAGAAAAATCTGATAGATCATCAGTGAAAACAGGATGTACCTGAGCTCATTTTTGAGTGTTATGGCAAATGATGAATACACGCACATGCTGTAAAATTGTTTCTTTTTAAAATACATTTGCAAGAATTTCAATCACTTTGTTATTATGTTCTTTTTTTTTTTTCAAATCAGGCATAACGAGACAGGGGAAGCAAAAAAAAAAGGGACTGTCAAAGATAAAACAGGAAGTAGCACGCAAACCAAGATTCAGACAAGGACACACAGGCTTGACACAAAGATGGGGATAAACAAACATAGAAACACATGACAGACGGGGGGAGACAAAGGAGAAAACACAGGGAGAAGAACATGGAGACAGCACAGAGATATGACAGGGATGAGAGGGAGAGAGAGGGCAAGAGACATGACTGACAGGAGGGGAAGCCAAACAACAAAACAGAAATACCAGACCAAAGAAGCGGGAACATAAACTGATAACCCTAAATTAACTTAACACTAAACTAGAGACCTCTAATAATATAGCAGGAAAATTAACAGGGATTACCAAACGCTACCATTTCTAGTCACACGAACTAAACAAGAAAACCCGGCCTAATAAAATCCAGAAAAAAGGTTCACTTCTCAAAATCAAAAAATGAATTCAACATGATGCAAAAGGTCACAAAACAGAGAACACTGGCTCAACGATCCGGTACCATGACACTACTATAATAGTGTCAGTGACTTAAAAAAACTAACGTGTTAGATATTTCAGGATAAAAGACAGTCTGAAAACAAATGAAAATATTTCTGCAAAGCCTGCGAGTGAAGTGTTCCTCTGTTGTATATAACGAGCCAACAACAGGAAGTGAAGCTGTCATCTGCAAGGACTTTGATTTTGGATGGCAATTTAGATTTACTGATTGAGCCGTTAGCCAGTCAGTCAGACACAGCCTGGCTTCCTGAAGAGTTTTCTATATTGTTTCCTGATCTATCATATTATGTGAAGCCCGTCTACTTGATATAGTGATTTCTGAACAGACTGTGTTCTTAGCACATCCACAATACACAGTCAGACACATATGCATCACAATGTCACATAAGTATGAAGTGTATTAGGCCACCATAAGTGTGTGAGATTAGAGGCTTTGAGCATTGTCCGTGCGGGGAGACATTGAAACCAAAGACTTAGGGGAGTTTAAAGTCTTTTAGAGCTGTGTGCAGGGGCAGATAGACAATGTGTTGTTACACCGGCTTTGAAGTGTCATCTCAGAGAATAGAAGCTCAGACAATGAGAGACGGTAGAGGAGTGAGGATTACAGAAAAGTGTGTGAGTGTGTGTGAGAGTGTTTGTCTCCATGGATTAGACCCCACATGGAAAGCAGCTTTGTCAGCCTGAGCTGTTATCTGTGTTGAAAGACACTTTACAGTTGTGTTTGCTCAAGAGGACAGCGGGCAAAAACAGTCATTTCTCCCTTTCCCACATATTGACGTACACAAACAACAAACACAGATGCAAAGGTGCGTGCACGTGTACACACGCATAGCTCCCGCTCACTCAAACCCAGAGGAATACACGCACATGCACTCAAACACGCACAGCTGTCAAAAGCGCAAGCCAACAGTGTGGGGAATAATCACGCACTGTGTTAAAAACAAATTGAAAATCAGCAGTGAGTGTTCCCCCCTGAACAAAGACGAAAAAAATGCGACGCGAGGAAAACCACATGAAAATATGAAACAATGAAAAAAAAAATGACAGGTAACACTCAACTCAGCAATAATACTCAACTAGGTGCGAGAGAAGCTACAGGATGAGGTGTTATTCTCCTGTGCATGTGTGTGTTTCAGTAAGTTGACTGCCTTCTTTTATTCAGATATGAAGCTCAGCTAACTACACCATCTACCTAAAAGCTGCGCTCACGCTACAAATGCACGCTGTCCAAAGGGCAGATTTTGGTGTTTATGAGATGTCACTTAATTTAAGAGTATGGCTGTTGTCAACCTTTTTCAGAAACTAGTATGAAGTGCAAATTTAAAAGAGAAAACTTAAATAAAACCTGTTACATTTCCACAAAAAGAGCTGTCATGTTTGACACTTTTTTTCTACAACCAATTTAAAGTGAAGCGTTATGGCACTTTTAGTTTTTCAGTCATCTCCCAGTACAAGTTGTTTCTTAAGACCTCACTTTAGTTGAAAGTGAAGGCGTGAGCGAAATCAAATCAGTTATTAGTTTTCCTGCTTAATAAGGCCTGGAGATTTGAAATCAGCAACTTGAAAGCAGAAACTTGAATAAATAAGAGGAGAAACAAAAACATATTTTAATAATGGGCACAAGGGGCCACTAAAAGACTTTTTTGAGTATAAAAAGGATATCAATATTATGCTAGAACTGTCACAGTCACTTCACTTGTTTTTCGAGGAATGGTTTTCATTCCTGTAAAAGAGATCTAAAACTTTAAAAAATTGAGCTCAGCAGTTCTGTTAAACTGGTTTTGGCCAAACACTTTACAAAGACACAACAGACAAGGAGTTTATAATCTCACTGGGATATTCAAGAAAAGATTAACATACAATATACGGTACTGAGTAAAAGTATTAAAGCATGTGGCATTTCTTATTAAATGTTTTTATATTATATTATATTTTTCTTCCTAGGAGAGGGATTTTCTTGCATTTTCAGTGGCCTGAGTATTTTTGTTACTAACAGCCTGTTGCAAAAACAAATAATTTGTTTCACTTTCCTCAGGTTAATATATGAAATATTCCAAAGATAACACAGTTTGATGTCATTAAACAGTTTTTTGCAACAAGGTCTAAAGTAGATGAACAGTATCTGGGGTCGTGTTCTTAAGAAATAACAAAAAATCCCGCAAAGACCTGGCACAAGAGATGCATCTAGTCCTTCAGTGAATCCATCTACTGTTTGCTGAAGCTTCATCAGAAATGGCCTCAATAGATAGGTTGCTGTCAAGAAGCCATTCATCACTCAATATTCAAATCATTATCAATATGTATGTGAGAAAAGGTCAGTGACTGTCTACAACCATCTGTTAAACATGGCGGAGGCTTCATCACGGTTTGGGGTTGCATTTCAGTCTGTGGTGTTGGGCAGTGTTGTGGGTATCATCAGATTTTGAAAGAAATGACTGAAAGATTAATAGGCTCTGTTTTGAGTTTTGTTTAAAAAAGAATGACTTCATATAGGGAAAAAAATATATCACATATGCAGGACACCTTAAACTAGCTTTTTAATTAAGCAGCAAGGCAGAACAAAATCAGGGCTGTATCAAATATACAGTTGAAACCAGATATTTACACACTCTTCAGATCAAAACACAAACACTTTTTTAATTGTAACATAAAAATCAGACTAAATGTTTATTTTTTTAGGTTGATAAATATAAAAAACATATTTGTTAACTTTAAGAGTAAAGAGAGAAACTATCTGTATTTCTTAATTGTAAATGGCACCAAATTGTATTCAAAATTAAGCCACACTTATGGAGCTCCACAGTTCTTTTCCTGGTGTTTTGGTTGACATCTCTTGATTTTCCCATTTCAAAGAAACAGGCTCTGTGTTTTGCCTTATATGCATCCACAGCTGTGCCACCAGTTTACTCACATGGACTCTACTAACCTATCAGAAGCTTCTTCAGCTCAGAATGGAATCCTCTGGAGTTTTCTTATTAATTAACAATAAACTTAGTGTACATGTACTCCTACATTTGATGAAAGTGATAAAAATAGACAGCTCTGTCTCTCTTTATTCTGACATTTAACTGATTCAAAAGATATTTCAATATTTATTTATCCAAAACAAAACAAGTTTACTCTAAATTCATGTTGTACAGTAACAAAAATGTTCTTGTGTTTTCATTAAAGTGTATGTAAATATCTGTGAATATACTGCTGTGTATTTAAATTACTCTTGTGTTGCATAGAAATATACTGAACAACAAGCATAATATATAAAATAACATCTACCAGAGTTTTTTCTTTGAAAGAAGCTCCTTATGTCCATTCTTGTATATCAGTGCATTACTGAAACTGATTTATTTAGCCGTGGGGGGAAAAACTGAAAATATGAAATAAACACACATGTAAGCTAGGACTGAAAAAACAGCATTGTTGTTGTTTGGTTTTTCATTTCGCCATTTGTTGATTCATAATCAACGTAATAATTCACGTAATATATGTTAAGTGATCAGTTTGACCTCAATCTTTCATGATACACCGTTATATTTACATTATTTCTACAGTACGAATGATTTTCTTTGGTACCTGGTCAAACTTCAGTTCTCCTCAGTCTGCGCTTCTCCAACCGCGCACTCGCAGGCAGCAGCTCTCCCCCGCCCCTCGCTCAGTCGCTTAGTGCCTGAGCTCGGATCATACCAATATTAGGGGGGATTTACGCACAGTCGTAAATTCCCACAGTGTGCACTATGTGTTTTGAATATTGTGTGTAGTTTTTGTTTTATACAGTTGTCAGCCAGGCATCTAACTATGAAAAAATTACACTTCAAAAGACCCCGGGCTTCTGACAAAACAACCCGGGCTTAAGCCCAGTAAGCCACCACCCTGCTCCGCCACTGCTTCAAAGAAGCCTGGAGAACTATTCATGAACACTACTTAAAGAAATTAAACTAAAGTTTGACTTAGAGTGTTCAGGCTGTGTTGAAGAATACTGGAACATACAAACATTGCAG
>NW_005187793.1:84196-107855 GCF_000239375.1 Pundamilia nyererei | reverse complement strand
GTGTGTGTGTGTGTGTGTGTGTGTGTGTGTGTGTGTGTGTGTGTGTGTGTGTGTGTGTGTGTGTGTGTGTGTGTGTGTGTGTGCAACTAGTGAGGTTGTGTAGGTTGTGTAGTAAATGGGTACACTGTAAACTGTAAGCAAAGACAGAATGACTGACAGCTGTGTGGGAGACAGCAACAGGGAGCAGACACTACCAGCGGCTGTCAGGATGACGAATCCACTTTAGCCTCTGCCTTTAGGCGCCTGTGACACACAGACAAGCAGTAAGGTGTATAGGCTGCCATGCATAGCTTTCTGGCAGTACCTGTCATAGTAGTCCTCATGATAGCTGTCATACTCCAGGTCGAACTCAGATCTGCAGGAGAGGTGGAGAAAAAGTCAGAGGAGAGATGAGGTGAATGGTCAAGAATTTGTCAAAACTACATGATGGGCTTTTACCAAAGCTATCACATTTTTCACATAACTGACAGCATGCTTGGTTGGTGTGTCAGTCTGTAAATGTAAGTCTTAACAGAGTTATACAGTACAAACACTTCATCTGGAAAGAATACAATGTTCATGATCTCCAGCCAGCCAGAAAAAAAACATCAAATTTGCTCTGCTGCATCATCCAAGGTGGATAATCCATAGAAATTGGATCGTGCTCCAACTGTACCACCCACTGAACACCTCTATGTGTAAGCTTGGTGAGGTAAGCAGTGATGCATACGTGTCAGAATGAGAGAGAGAGAGGAGGGAGAATCAGAGGCCGGTGAGTGATGTGACTGGAGTGAATGGTCCGTACCTGCGGAAAAGAGCAGAGGAAGTGGAGGGGGGAAGTGACACTAAGCCACTGCAATTTCACATTCTAGTGTGTCAGACCTCAGCATTCCTCCCTAATCCCTTCACAGAGTCACTAATAATCCCTCCATGTTGCTCATCCTCCCTCTGTCTCATTGTGTCTCTCGCTGACTCACTCTGCTATGTCTGTCTGTCATTTGTTTATTTATTTGTCATGTTTTCTCTCTGTTTAAAATGACCCCAGTCTCTCTATTTGTCTCTTAGTCAGCCTTATGGTTCGATTCAATTCAAATCAATTCAATTCAATTCAATTCATTTAGCGCCAAATGACAAAAGTTGGAAGGTAAATGCCCTACAAGAATATTATTAGTATTATTAACTAATTTATTTTATTTTATTTTGCTCTGCAAGATTTATTCCCAATATCACATCTATAAATATAGTCTCTTAGCAACTAATGTCATGGTCGTAGATTTTTTAATTTTTGACTTCACGATCCATTTTTGTTTGGAGATGAGATTTGTGTTTGATTTCTATTCTTTGTTTTTTTTGAAACAGAAAAATAACTCCTATATATTTAACCAATTATGTAAGACTTGCGTTTTAAGTTGTCCTTGCATTGGATTTCTGTGAGTTATGTTTCTCTTTAATATTTACCGTTCTATTCATACAGTTTTCAAGTGTTATTTTTCATGAGTTGTATGGATTCATAATGATCTCCATTTATATATATATATTTTTTTTTAAACTCCTGTTTTTAGTTAGGGGTAACGTTGAAGTTTGTATTTTAGTTAGTTCCATTTTGTGTTTCCGATCTGTTCCTTTAGTCTTGTCTCTGTGTTTGTCTTATCTCTTTGAATGTTCTCCTGCCTTCTTCTGTCTTCCGAGTCAAGTTAATCTTGTTTTCCTGCTTATCTGACTCATTTACTTCCCGTTTTATTTTGGTAGTAGTTTGATCTTCTGTATCTTGTCTAATTTTGTTTCTCCTGCTTGTCGTCTTGATTGTTTTCTTGATTGCTTGATTGAGCCGTGTGTGGGTTTCCACCTCTTTTCTCCATCCTCATTATCTGTTGTATACATTGTTTCAGTCTTCCCTTGTTCTTTGTTGTGTCGTCTGGGTAATTGTGTATTCCTTAGATCTGTAAAACCAGAATTCCCAACGTTTCATACGTTGTGTTCTTTGGATCTTGGACTTTCAAATTCTCTAAACTAATCAGCATAAAAAGCTCACCTTATGTTCTACACCTGTGTCTTGCATCCTGCCGTTGGTTATGCAATATAAATCTACAACACATGCAGCTGAATATGACTAACTAATTACTAATGACTAATTACTCCACTGTGATGACTTCAGTGTGTGCGGTAGATCAGAGCCCTTTTGCTAGAAATAACATGCTGTTGCAGCCAAAACCTACACTGTATGAAAACCAAGGCTGTGATGCTGCTAGCCAGAAACCCAAAACAATGAGCTGAGAGAGAATAAACCAAGTGTAAAAAGTTCTTTAGAGCTTAGCTGATTTATATTTCCGCATGGGTTTGACATCAAGATGGGTTTCTCTTATGTACCAGGAGTTTTGTGGTCCATTGTTAATATAAGAATATTGAAATTTATTGAAATGGGTGCAAGAAAACGTGGTGCATATGAAGATGGGGTATGAAATTGTATTAATTCATTCATTTGTGTTGTTGGCTTGTGCCATTTATGTATACCTTCGATTCGTATATCTCATTTTTTCAGGAGTCGTCACCAAAACCAAAGTCCCTGCCATCTGCCTATCTGTCGCTGACGGGCAGCTGTGGTTCTCTTGTTATGCAGCTAATCTCAAAGAGGAGGTGTTTTTGTGTATAAGGAGAAACATCAGGGGACTAAAGTGAGTGCCACACAGTCAGAATTACATACAAAGCAAGACAAACATAATAACGTCTCAGCCTTAGTACTGTGTGTTTGTGTGGATCTGAAGTGTAGGCTTATTTTGGAGGGAACCATAATCACATCTCCTCCAGTATCGCTCTCACGGACGCTTTTCTGTCTCATACCAGCTGGTTTTCTGAGCTCAGGAGACAGGAAACCACAAAATAATTCATAACATGTAATCATGCCTGAGCTGTACACTTGCCAAAAATGCAAAGCGCAATTTCAATCTAATTTAAAGATGGCCTTCTGTTAGCCTATTTGATATGAACAAGGTCTACAAGTTGTTTTAGTTCATTTTCTTAGGTAATATGTAATTCTCTGACATTTGAAGGTATAAAATTAAGAAAGCAATTCTAGTGAATTTGCCTTTTATCCTTGTAGCAGTTAAGGACGCACTGAGGACAGAGGAGGACAAAGGGAAGCAGCAACTCCACAGCTTCTTACCCGAACAGGGCTTTCTGTTCTCCAAGTGAATTCAACTAGACGAGAGAAAATAACAGCTATTCACCATAATCCCCACTGAGGGGGAACTAAGCTGCTGTTCACGTTCTGTTCGTTTCTTTTGCTGTGAGATTCTCTGGTTTACCTTTGGCTGTTTGCAAGTCTTTATGGCAAGTATTTCTTATTTGTTAAATCATGTAAATTGCAAATAGTGAAGGCCTAATTCAAAATGATTTTGAATTTGTTTTTGTTGATTAAAGCTTTTATAGTGTTTTATTTCCACTTGGTCACTTTATTTTGATCAATAAAAATTATCCTTTTGTTGGGTGTTAGCTTTTGTATTAGACAGTAACAACCTTACAACGTAAACAGTACGAGTCATACAGAGTGATTAGCTGTCACCTAACCCATAAATGTTGGATAATAAACTCTTTATTTATCTTGTAATAGTGTTTGGCCCATTAAAATCTCACCATACTGCAGTAATGATACACCTAGGTATTTTTTATGTTATTTAGCGAAGATGAATCTGTGACAGGTAAGCACAGCCCATTTAACCTGTAATTACATGCAAAGTGATCAGCCAAGCGCCTCTGCCAGGAGAGAGAGAGGCAGATGGACAGCAGGGTCACTGAAGGCTAATTAATTCTTTTTCATAATTTCTCAAGTGCCAAAGCAATCCATTAGACATGGCTGGCTATAAATCATTTTAGCCTCAACAAGCTTGCCTGGCTGCACGCGTGCGTGTACGTGTGTGCGCGCGTGTGTGAATGTGGAGATCAGGCATCTGTAATCTGTTTCTGTAAACAAAGCATCCCAGGGATTTCCGCCAACATAAACTCCCACCAAAGGCAAAACACCATCACAACTTAACAGATTCAATGGAAATTGTACGTGAGTATATTTTTGTGTATATTGTTTGTGTGTACTGTGTTTAATTACTAGTTATGTAGTTCAATTAATTTAGAACCAAATTAAGCAGTTTTTACATTTTACTGACAATCAGTTCTTGACAGTGGTGAGTGACAGTGACAGTGAAAAGAAAAACTACAACAACTTTGTCTAAGCCTTAAAAATAAGTCAAACATCTATTTTACATGAAATTTTATGCTTCATATTAACAGTTTTGATCACGATCTAGGTGTTAAAACATGTCTATATGTTTAGAATGAATAAAAAATGCATATTTGAATGCTTAAGTTTCATTTTGCTTCAAACTAATGTGTTTTCCATTTTGTTTATTTAATACAGTTTAATGTTTCCCCCCCCCTAAAAACGCCTTTGTACTTACTTGCATGTATACTAATTAATTAATGACTGCACTGGATTCCCCATCAGAACCTCCTTAATTTTCCATGACGCAGATTTAGGAGACATCTCTCATATTGACATCATTTAGTTGCTGCAGATTTGTGGATAACACTTTAATGGTGCAAAGCTCCCGATCTGGTGACTGTGGAGGCCATTTTACTACAGTGAATGCATTCTCGTGCTCAAGAAACAAGACAAAATGAGCTTTGAGACACGGTGCCACGTTCTGCTGATTAGCAATTTGCAATCATAAAGGGCTGGACATGTTCAGCAACAATACTCAGGTAGACTGTGGGATTTAAATGATGCTCAGCTGGTACTAAAGGGCTCAAACACCCCCAACACAATTACATGACCACCATTAGTGCGAGTTGTTGATACAAGAGTGGATGAATCAAAGCTTTTAAAGTCATGAAGACTCATTAAATCAGACAACATTTATCAAGTTTTGATGCACCGTTGTTACTAAAGCCTCAGTTTTCTGTTCTTAGTGGACAGAAGCATCATCCCAGGTGGTCCTCTGTTGTTCTGGCCCATCTGCTAAAATAGTTAGTATTGACTTCATCGTACGCTTTTCTCCCTGTAGAAATCATTATCAGAGTAACTCTGGCCATTTATTCTGGACCAGTCTGGTTATTCAAGATCATTCGTTTTTGAAATACTCAAACCATCCTGTCTTTTCCATTTACAAACTTCTTACTTGTAATCTTTATTAGTATGTGATGGAGAAATAAGACATCCTGATTAGAGATGCACAGACTGACCAGCCAGGGACTGGAATTGGTTGATTCCAACATTTTGACCTTAGATGGGTCAATCAGCCTCGTGCATGTCTGACTAGAAGCAAGTCCATTTTATGCATGCACACCACGCACACAGTGGCACAGGCAAACAGTCACATTCATACTGACACACTAACATGTTGTTAGCATGGAAGCTCTTCACTGTCAATGACGACACAAAGTTCTCCAAAGCAAACCACAGGAGGAGCACCACAAAAATGTCCATAGCAACAAACCTTTATCACACTTAAATCATTACCCAGCTGAACATGGGCAGTGAAAGAAGCCACAAGTTGGCTAAATCTAATTAAATGTAATACCATCCTGAGCTCAGAATCAGCCATAAGCCAGTAGCCATCGTAAGAGCCTCAGTATGAGCAAAGGTCAATGTCCTGTTATCTGGTGAAGTTATTAAATTATACTAGAAAATTATGTACATAACTTTTGTTTTGTTATATAAATCTACTGCATCATCTTTTGTTTGGTATAGTAAAATATGTCAGGTAAAGGTGGGTGTACAGCAACTCAGTTTCAGTTAATTGTTTCTACCTCTTTATTTTTACTTGTTTCAATGAGAGATCAAGCAACTTACTGCAGTTTGAAAGAAACTGTCAAGTATAATTGTTCATTTTGCCATGAAAACAATATTTTGTCTTTCCTTGCATGTGTTCAGTTATAGTTAGAAAGAAAACTGGAATCAATTTAGGAAAAGAAAGGAAACCTCTAATTCTGGTGTGTCGAAAAGTTTAAATAATGATGAAAAAACTTCTTTCAAGTGAGGATTTAAATGGATGGAAGACAAGAATCTTTTTATGAGCCTGTCTCTGATGCTTGTAGGTGTCGTTTCCCCCTAATGGCTCAGCACTGACTCCCAGAGCTCCATATCATTTCTGATGGAAAGGCAAAGGTCAGCTAGGTTATTATTGTACACTGGGTATGTCAATGTGTAGCGCAGTGAAACATGACAAAAACGTAGCTCAAGGAACCCGAGGACAGACTACTAAACTGTAGGGTGGTAAACATCCCAGACAAGCTCACGTTAATGTAAATCACAATTCTTAAGAATACTTTTTTTCAGTGTAATTGCAATTTTTTGTTAGTACAGGAGTCCAGTTAACATTACAATTACAAAACATGTAGAATATGGAAAAACTAAGTCTTATTTATTTGTCTTGTTGACATTTTGCATAATAAGAATTGCTAGTTCAGTAGTTACCATGCCCCCCTACTCAGTTACAGTGAAAAATATGGAAAACAAAACACAGCTGAATAATCAAGAGGGAACACATTGCACAGCCCACACCAACTCAGGGAGACTGGAAACAGCAAGCAGTGAGGAAGAAATGAGATTACTCTGTGTAAAAACTATCACATAGGAGTTTTCATTATGCCCTGCCACAAAAAAAAAGGGGGGGGGGGGCACTACAATCATGCTCATGGACTGACAATGAGAGGAGACACAAAGAGAGAAAGAAAAGAAAGAGAAACCATGATATATTAAGGGTGAGCGTGATGAAGATAAGAGCAGAGAAGCTTTGACGGGGGAGGAGGGGAAGATGAAGGGAGTGCTGGCAGCTTGTTCACCCTATCAGGCACTCTCTAAGGATGGACTCTGAGCTAATCTACTCCCTCTTTCGCTTTCATTTAATCACTGTCACTTGTATTCTCTCCATTCCACTCACATTTTTAATTTATTTCTCTAAGTCCTTTTTAGTTTGTAAAATGCATCTAAGATACTTCAATATAATGGCTTGCTTTCAACATACAGAGCCACATCTACTTATACTGTATATATACACGAACTATAGAGCAATTTTATTTGATTTCTGATGGATTTATATAATGTGGTCAGTTTAAGCCTGTGCAGAGATGACAATCATTGCCAACTGTTCTGCATAAACTACAAATATGTGCCTATTTGATAGATGCAGCATGCACAGTTAATTATGCTTCAAACTGTTATCAGTGTTGTGGCTTTTGCACTTGGGAAAAAAATGAATAACTGCCAAGAAAATTGCCATTGGTGCATCTCTATAAAATAGCACTCAAGCTCTTTTTATTACTGAGCAAAGTTGTTGTCACATTTGCTGAAAGTAGTTTGGCAGTGTCTTGATGAAATAGACAAGGCAGTTACAAAACCTGCATATAGCGTCAGCATTAACTAAAGTACAACTGCATGGTTCCTCTCCTTGTTAGCCTGGGGAATATAATTTAAAGATTATTTGGAATTTTGTGTTGTCAGACTGCAGGACAGTTTTTCAATTTTCCTCATCTATCACCTTTGTAAGCACATATTTCTTAAATGTGCTTGAGACTAGAATTAATGCCTTGCTACCTGATGGTCTCACACAGCCATTAAATACTAGTTTTTGTTTTGTATTCTAACGTTTTACTAAGCATACATTTCCAGAGAACCTATTTCAACATGCAGCAATCACACACCTTGCTGGTTCAATCAATGACATGCATTCGACAGTAGCTAATCAATAGCACATCACTGTGCAATCTACTTATGGACATCCCTTACTGCTTGGCCCACTGGTCTGCATTACTTGAATATACTGCCCATACTCCAGGATGGTTTTATACAGCTACAACCCAATGGTAACTCATTGAGCTCATAAATTTTTTTCAGGCTTTCTGCTCTTGCTCTTGACAAAGGCGGTCACACTTTTCTCCTCTCCTCCTCTCCCTTAGCTTCCCTGCTTAGCCTCTTATGTCCTTGTCTAGTCTCGTGGTTTTTTTTTTTATTACTTTTTCCCTGGAACACTCTCTCACAGTCTGTTCTCTAAAACCTAAATGAGGAATTATGGATTTGATCAACTGGTCCCTAAATGCAATTGACACCCCTTTCTCAACGAGAAGTTTGGGCTTGGGTGAGCTTGAGTGCTGAAGATATCTACCTATTCGGAACCATGATAACAGGGTTCTTGCTGATCGGAGCTGGCTTGGCCCTGACTTATCGAAGAATTAAGAAAGCGGAACTGGCTGTTCAGACCCCCACAAGGCTGCCCGCTGGGATTGAAACGATGGGAAGAGGCGTGAGTTTCTCAAAATGGGCTCATTGAGTGCAGCACGGATAAGATCTTGGAGAAGCTTACGGCTGCCGTGAATACTCAGAATAAGATCTCTGAGTGCAGACTGGATTACATCTTGGAAGGGCTCGCTTGGAATAACATCTCTGAGCGCAAATTGGATTACATCTTGGGGAGGCTCACTGTGGTCGTGAGTTCTCAGAATCGGCTCTTTGAGCAAAAGAATGACAACATCACACCACCTGGGTTGGCTGGAAGACTTTTTACTTAGCCTAGCAGGGTGAAGGACACTGTCTCAGCTGAACTCTGGACACGCACACACATACATATACACTGATATGTGCACACTCATCCCCCCTCCCTTTCCAAACGCCTTCGATGCTTGTTCCCTTCTGGGAACACGGCGGGTCTGAGCCTGCGCTGGAATGGTAGCGCTGAGCAGGATGGCTGCTGTGTTTGCTTCGGATTATTCCTCACCCCCCACCCGACCCTGTGGCTTGTCACGTGTTCCATAATGTTGTGCTGTGGACATTTATGTGCTTTTTTGTGCAGAAGAGTTTTTTTGTTTCCTGTTCTCATGCTGTCCTCCCAGGAGCGCAGCATGAGTAGAGGTCTCTTTTTTCCCTCTTGTACTTTCCCATTGTAGTGTATATTTCAGTGGGTTTTTTTCTGTAACACTATCGATCTCTGACCTGTATCCCCATGTGATGTCTGTGTTGTGTGTGTGTAAGGTCAGGGGGGTCCTATTTCACTGCACGGCAACCTGCACGTGGCGAATAAAGCCTTGATTGATTGATTGATTGATTGATTGCATGCATCAAGGTTAAATTATGGCCTGAGTGTATTTCATTCAGTCTTAGAAGTACAGGTAAACAGGCAAGGATTATGTGTCAGATTGCACTCATCCTTCTTGCCCTTTTTTTTAATAGCCCTGTATGGTTAGCAGTTCCTTAGGTTTGATTGGCAGTATCACCATCAAAAGGAGGTGCAGAAGAGTAGTAAATTAATAGATAGGAGCTGGGGAGTGATGCTGTATCAATAAGGCAGGAGCAGAGGTGGAGCATAACAGGCAGTTCATGTAGACGACTGGCACGCATCACTGAAGAGGAGACTCAATGAAGAGTGTCGTACAGGAGAAAGGCGCTTTCCCTATTTGGTCTTCCAGCCCAAATGTCCATCAGAAGTAATCTCTTATGTCCTCTTATAAGAGTGATCATCAGCGGTAAATTAACACTCACATCACAGAACGGAGCAATGCCACCGTTCCACAGCACTTAAACCAGAGTGGATAGAATGAAGGATACAGAGACAGTGAGAAAGGGTGAGTGGAGCATTTGTTAAAGACAGGAGGATGCGGACATTGGGCAGAATGAGTCAGATTCTCCCACAGCTGTCAGGGTGTGGACATTCCTGGCTGGGCTTATAGGATCAGCCACGGCAGGGGTAGGGCCTGGTATGGTTATTGTTTGATCGGTCATCCAGCTACAGAATATGAGCTGGAAGTTATTCTCATCCATTTTGGGACTTTAGACATATTACCAGTGAACAGCGACGGAAAGCTGACAATCAGATTCTTACATTTTGTGTTTTCCCACAAAGGAAAATGCATATATACATACACAACTGCAGATAGGCTTTGATCGCACAGTTAAAGACACTGAAATTAAAATGTCTGAAAGCTATAAAACACTATAGAGCGGATACAGTAGACTGGAACAAGAGAACTAGCAGGCCTGTGAATACGCCTAAAGAAAAAACAAAAAACATAATCTGCCTTTTAAATCAGATGGTTTTACAGTGCAGGTGTTTATTGTGATTAGATGCCCAAACAGCTTTTATACTAATTGCTCATTTAGCATTCAGTAGTAGGACAGCACATGAATAAATAATACTGTACATGTTTTGTTCTTCCAGACAAAACACTTCATATTCATATTCACTCTGATCAGGTGCTAGATTTGGCTGGCCTCTGTTTGACACAGAAATACAAAACAAGTTGAAGAACAAAAGATCAGAGACAAAAGCTTAATTTTTTTAAATGAGGAGAAGACATGCAGCGTACCCTGTGACTGGGTGAATTCTACAGTGGCTGTAGCGCGAGCGCGTATGCACCTTATGTGGGTGTAGGTATGTATACACTTCATAAATATGTGCATATGCAGATAAATGTGGCTTTAGTTCCACGTGTATGAGAGCTAGAAACAGTCTCTCCTCAGCAGTGTCGACAGCGTGGCCTGATCCTATTGGAGGCAGGGTGTTGGGAGAGGGATAAGTCCAATTCTTCTGCTTGACTTAAGACCATCTGCACACAGCTCAACATACAATAAAATAAGAGAATGAAGCTTCCTTTTAAAAAAAACAACAACAACAACAAAAAATAACTCTGAAAGGAGCTTTTGGATAATGGCTCATAAAGGAGTGTGAAGGAAATGGGGACAGGTCCTTGTTAACATGTCATCGGACTGGAAGTAATGTGGTGCATGTACCTCTTTGAAGACTTATGTGTGTGGCTTCTCTCCAGGAGGGCCAACTGCTTTAGTATGGTGTTATTTATCAAAAGCTCAGGGTCTCACTGGGAGCAGTAATTGGAAATTTCAGAGATCAGGCTATTTAGTGCTAATTAGCAGCATTACACGGGAAGGTGACAAGTGACATGCACGGCACCCCTCCAATCCAGCCATTACCCACAGGGGTGAAAGGAACAGAAATATCAAGACACTTCCACTAACAAGGTCCCCCATCAGAACTGACTTAAAGTGCTAACTTAAAAGGTTAACCAAAGCTGCCTGGAGTAATTAATCCTTCCAGCCCTTTCAACTCTGTCAAGCCCCTGCATCGTTTCCATGTTCTGAACTATGCTGCTGTCCTGATATTACTGAAGAATTAAAAGCTAAAAGTCAGTTTGGCTCAACTGCATAAAGGGCAAAGCAGCATGGTTACACCGAGCTAAAATTAACATCTTTGCTGTCTATCAAAAGAAAAGCAATAAAGACAAGGCGCTGTCATAAAAATGCAACAAAAATACAACAGCTTTCAGCGTGTGTGAGCAGCTGTGTCTAGTCAGACTTTTCACATTTAGCCATGGAGAAAACGCAGTCAGCTTCCACATCACCTAGCAAGAGAGGACATGAACATTTAGAGGATATCTAGGGCAAACGATAAGCTGCCATTCAGAAAGCCCCTCACGAGAGCCGTCTGTGGTTTTAACTGTGATCGACAGGACTGACATTTGCTGAGTCAACTTCAGACTGCAGTCCACGAACCTCACTGGACAAAATTTTAACCTCAGCTAACATGAGCAGTGCTCTGTCAACAACCTCCCTGTATCTGTCTGACTCTTGCTAACACAAAAACTAAAAGCGGCAGATGAATCAAGTGGCACATGTGTCTAAAAGGAGGGAGACAAGTGTAATACTTCAAGACATTGTGTTTGCACAGCTCAGAGACAAAGTACGCAGTATGGTGCTGTGGAAACCGAGTCGTTAGCAGAATTTTAAGGAAATCTAAGAGTAATGCAGCAGAACTAAATGGTCAAACAGACACTGTCGAAAGTTTTTAACTAATGCACAACTAATGATTACTGCATGCTGTGTGATTTATGTGGCTTTGCATTTGTGAAAAACAATTACACATACATTTAAAAAAATAAGGGAAATAAATTTATGTGACATAAGAGATTTTCTATAGCATTTTCTTTCATGTTAGCTTTCCCTTTAATATCTGTTTTTGCAGTGAGTCATTGCAGAAAATGTTGCAAAATAATGAACAGGACTGACTTATGGAAGAAATGGATCTGCCTTCCAATTTATTTTCTGCACTGTGCAGTCATCAAGTAATTTTAATAGCATATCGTTATTATGATGCAAATTAACATATGCACAGTCAAGAATTTTTAAACAGGGTATTCCAATAAATTTTAATGTACTCAAACAAAACACAAGGTAAATTTTAAAGGTGAAAATTCATGTGAAGTCTGTTCAGAAACGTGTGGTAGCCCACTGGTCTCAAAAATCCCAAAGAAGAAACTAGAGTTCATCAAACGGCTATTTTTAAAAAACATTTTTCATTTCTGTAACTAATCCCCCCCCCACCCCCCACCCCATAACATTAAGGCTTCAGAAGTCCAAATCAATAAACCACAAAGTGAAATCATGATAACTATGCCCATTTCTTATATACAGTCTATGATCTAGTCTTTTGAATCTTGCACCTGGAGCTTATGGTGAATCTGAGATGAACAAAAACGCATGTAGAAACTTGTCTGTACTGTTGTACTTAATACATACATGGCACACAGTGTGGTACTTTTGAGTTTTAGTGTTTCATCTGTCTACAGATAACCATGATGTTAGGTGCGTGTTATGAATAAAGGAATGTATTTAGTTGACGAATGACCCTTTTAAACTCTTTTGATGGAAACATCGATGTGGGGGAAGGTGTACGAGACTGACATTTGAGGGACTTTTATCTGCAGGTGAGATTGCAAGAATAAATGGAGTGTAAAGTTGAAAGGAGGAAACTTTGAAGTGTGTGCATGTGCATGAATTTGTTCCTCATGGGACCCCAAGGTCAAAAAAAAGGTTTTGTCTGTTTTTGGTTCTCATGAAAAAAGGATGTTATTTGGGAATTTTGGCAAAGGACAGGAAGCAACAAGATGTCCACTTAAAGATGCGATTAAGCTGGCTTTTCGGTTTCCACCTCTTACGGCATTTTACAGACTGAAAATAAATTATTTTGTGCAAAATCCTGCAACAAACTGACAAACAGTTTCGTATGCATTACTTACATTTCCATTGTTGTTCATCTGCAATCATGGGGGTCAGTGGGGTTACTAAAATACCGTAGTGCTCTTTGTAAAAACTCACACTTGTTTATATACTCACACACACTCACTATTCACCTCCTCTGTTCACCCCGCTAACCCCCATTACCTCTCTGTGCTGACAGTGAGCTTTTCAGGTCCAGGCGACAGAAAAGGGGCTCCTGCCTCCCAAACGCTGGCATGCTCAAACACACCCCTCCCATCATCACCCTCTCCACTGTACTCCCTGAGCCACTCATTGTTTGTATTGCTCACCTTTCCCTATCTGTGTGCCATTCTGCAGCTCTCATCAGAATAAACCTTGAGTAAGTTTTCTGTGTCTTCTGGTCCCTGGTAGCTACAGTCCTGCGATCCAAGAAGTAATAGGAAGTGAGACGCAGCAATACAAGGGCTGTGAAATGTACACTGATCAGTCACAACATTAAAACTACTGACACTTATGTTCTCATTACAACGTAATATTCTGCTTGGTAATCTTGGATTCTGTTGTTTATGTCGATGGTAGCCTGGCATGTACCACCTAACTTGCAATCTTTATAGATAAAGGATCCCCACCCAGTCGGTACACCACACTCTGACAGCAGCAGCCTCCCAGACCCTGCCCCACCACATAAAACTGCTCAGGAATGGGTCGATACTACCAAGAGCCCAAGCACTGACCCAGGGCCCAAAATGAAGGAATATCTGCAGGATGTGCAGAAGCCCACATGATGGTTAATGAGCGGGACCTACAAAACATTAGGCAAATGGTTTTAATATTGATGTTGACATGTGGATATTGGTCACTGGATACGCACAGTTGAGTATAAAAACATTATTCTGTGCTCTTAAGAAGCTGGACATGCTCCTGTGCTCCTGGACTGGATTTTCTAAGTGTTCCCAGTGATATTGACGAAAGTCACCTTTGAACAATTGTTTATATCGTTTTACTTTTTTACCAAGCCTGGAGAGGCAGCTTGCTCCCCTAAGCTGACTGACCGTCTAAATGCAATCCAGTATTGATCGTCCTTCCTCGGGCCATTCACACAGCCTTGCTGAGGACACATTAAATGTGTTATAAGTCATTAAGAGCTCCAGGTCTCAAATCTCACATGTCTAGGTTAAAATATATTGACGCAGTGTGCGCTGACAAACTTTGTATTTTGTGAGGCAGCCTGTAGGTGTGTGTGCTGACACCTGGATCGCACGTGTGTGAGAGCTTGTGTGAGTGTGATGGTATATAAGCCCGTGTGAATGCACAGTATACCCTTTCTGTACTGTGCTGAGCATTGGGGAGCATGTGTCAGTGTATGGGTGTGTTGGGTACATGCAGAGACATTGAATCTGTGCGTGATTGTGCTTGTGGTTTGCGTGTGTATAGGGAGCCGACTCGTCCTCTCGCTGCCCCGGGGGCTCAGAGCCCATTTCCTGTTGTGCAGCGTGATAAGTTTCCCTGTCAGATCCTCCCAGCACCACTATATTTCTGATAAGCTCCACTGCTAGTTTTCCCGACCTCTGGCACAGAGATCAATTTGAGATTGATTCAGAATGCCCTGCTGGGCCGAACTGGAAGATCAATTTGAGATGGATTGTTCATGCCAGGGGGCCAATGACACGCAGTGCAGTGCTCACTTGCTTTCTCTCCTTTGCTTTCTTCACCCCTCGCTCTCCCTGAATGCTGTTATTTCTTCCTCTCTCTGCATTTTTCTCTCTTACGTACCCGTCTCCCAATTGTTTCACACTTGTCTTGTTACGGTATTACACCCTGCCTGTCTTTCAAGTTTCTGCATCAATCTTTATTCATGCCTCCTTTTTTCCACCTGCTTGCCTTACATTCTCCTCCCAGTGTGGAGAATGCTGTGGGGATAGAGATGACTTCATTAGCAAAGGGGCCAGCCACGGTAGAGTGATAAGCCTGTAGGACAGGAAAGATAACTCATCTGGCCTGGTAATGCTCACAGCCACACAGTATATGGATATAAACCAACAGAAACACACACACAGAAAGAGATAGATTTTTCTTCCTGGTGAATATGGCCCTTCGTGCCATTATGCCCTGAGCCACCGGTGTCACCATTGCTGGCTCATGACCTTATTTCCAAAGAACATTGTGTCTGCAGCCAGCCTGCCGCTCCCTTGCTCCTTCCTTCGAACCGCTCGAACCCTATCTTCTATCATCTCTGTTGTTCTCTACTCTCTCAAAGGCTTTGTCAGTGGCCCTGAAACCAGCAGATGCACTTTCCTTCTGTCTCCATGGAAAGCGACCTTTTCCCCAACAGTACATCCACCTCTGACTGCACTGACCTTTACCCACAGTCCAGCCCTAGTCATCTCTCAGGAATGCACTGAAAACGGCACATCACACAGGTGCATTCATGCGGAGAGCAAGCTGACAAAGGACAGAGAGAAAAGCTGGACACAAAAATGAAAATGACAGTTATGTTGTAAAATTGATGTTCACGTGGAAAGGGGAGGGAACAGTAGGCTTTGATGAATAGTTAGTGGGCTGTTTTTTTTTCCGAGGCACAAGTCAAGGCTGCCACCATGGTCTCTCACTCACTCTCTCAGACAGTCAGACTCTCCTCCCTTGTCACTTTGTCGTACACACTAAAAGAAACGTGGTTGTGATGAGAATAAAAAGCTTCACAAAGAAGTTCGCGCTACTTTTACTTGTCCTGGTTAGTCGCTGCTGGACACATGTCAGAGGTTATGAAAAAATGCAACAAGTGCTTTGTTCAAAATCTACTAACGTCTAAAGTGACTAATCTGTGTTTATTTCTGTCAGCATTTTGTGTAATGTTTTCAATATAACAGATTTCCACTTTTTCACACGAGCGTAAATGAGTTGCACACAAGTCTTCAGCACTTTAAATAATGCAGTGTTCAGGATTTGACACAATTAATACTCAAATCTTCTCGATCTGGGAATGAGCCGTGATATCAAAACATGGAGACACACTCAGCGAGCCTCGCACTCGACTGGCCTCATCGTCTGGCAGAACAACAACAACGCTGCTCACAAAGAAAACACGGATGCATTAGTCACACAGACAAAGAACTTCCTCCACACTTGATTTAACTTAATTTTTCCAAGGTGCAGACATAAGCAGAATATTTGTCCTATTTGTAAGGATAAATTAAATAGCGAGAAATCCATCACTGTAAACTGGAATACACAGCAAAGTACTTTTTAAACAAATGGACACCAAAGCAATAGGTGAGCTATTTTCTTTGTTAGATACTTTTTGAATGCAGATGAAAAACATCCAATATCATATCCCTTGCTCAGTTACTTTTTGCAAAGTTAGCAAGGACAGGGCAACTACTTCGAGTTTATGAAAGGAAATAAATGTTATTTTACCCCTACCATGCATAAGTCACACAATCTCAGATATGAGCTCACACTAGTCTTGGGCATAGATCAGGAACAATGATATCATGTCAATTCTAAACCCAAAGCCCACGCTGGGAAGAACACAGGAGGCGGTGTAATCAGGTTTTGCATCTATTTTACATATTTATTTCTCTTTATATGTTACAAGTGACAGAAGTCTGTTTTTTGCATTTCTAATAAATGTGAGGCCTTTTTTTAGTTTCTCATTCTGTGCAAACTGCACTCCTCTCTCTATAAATAATGTTTACAAATGTCATTTTAAAAATTGATTACAATGTGTTGTGCGCACATTTGGCTCTGGGTAGGGATCATAACAGCTGGTAGTCAGCTGCGTTGTGACAATTGAGAGACACAGAACTGTATCCAGCAGAAAGAGGTCATTCTTAAAATCGGCGAACATTGACAGTGCCTCAGTTTGCCCTTTGCTTTTGCACTGCTGGTGGATTTACAGATGTCAGCCAACCGAGCCTAAGGCAAGACCCTCATATACAAACTGTCAAAACAAGTGCTGCATGGAAACAAATGAGGAGGAGGAGGATATTGTTTTTAAGATTCAAATGTAGGTTTATGGGTTATTTCCAACACTGCCGTCTTGAATGACAGCTTAAGCTTTATGTCATCTGTCTTTTTTAAGAGTTTTTATTGGTCTTTCATGCTGTAAAACTAATAGTGCACGCCATGCACAGTCAAGACAAGTATGTTTAATTGAAAGCTGTAATAGGACGTGGCTGTGTAGTGTATATATCCTACCGAATGTTTGGAATTTAATATTCATCTTTGTTTGTTTTCTTTAAAATAACTTGGTTTAAACCTGTCTGCTCGTTCTTCTTTCCCCATCATCAGAGGTGACAAAAGTACAGACATTCAGTATTTAAGTAGAAGTACAAATACTTCTGTTAAAAAATACTCAATTAGAAGTACTTATATTTACTTCAAATCGAGTACAACTTATTTAAAAGGCTCTGAAATGTACTCAAAGTAAGAAAGCTCTTTTGAGGACACTTTTACAAGCTATTTTTGTGCGATGCCATCTGAACCTCATACTATAATAATTTCACAAAATTCTAAAAGCACATGAGAAGACAAACGTTATTTTAGTCCAAATTTAAATTCTAATGAATGTACCCGGCTTGAATCAGTTATGTAGAACATGAGGCTAGAAGAAAAGGAGAATTAAAAATATATATATTTTCTGTTGCCTGTGAAATGAGCACAGTCAGGGTTAAAGGGGGATTCAGTGGGTGGAGGAACCTTAAGATCGACTGCAGTGGTTCCACGTAGGGAAAAGAATCACATCCCAGAATAACTTCTATTGTAAGATCCATTCGATTTTAGATGTACAGGCTGTGATCAGCTGACCTGAGGTTTACTGTTTACTCTTTGTGGATCTACACAACTGAATTCAACAAGATGTCAGCAGATGTTTCATGAATGGTCTTTGCTGATTTCCATCCTCTACACTGACAGTTCAATGTTTACACTGTCTTTATACTTCGTTCAGTGAATGAATCTAAGCATCATCAGCTTAAATTCTAATTCATCTCTGCAACACTTAATCTAGCCTAACTCTGACCATGAACACCAAAGCCGCTGTGCACCAGTCACACACTGTTCTTTGCTTTACAGCCATCACCGAACATTAAACTGCAACCTTTAAATACCACACAGTTAGTATAACTTAGTTTGTTTTCCAGGATGTTTCACAACACAACTTTACATCAAATACAGATCCAAAATCTGGTTTAACAAATGAGGTGCTATATCAGATACAACTTATATCTCTCTGTAATTGATAACTTTGATTGATCTACCATTAGGATTGCTTTTCATGTGTTACTGTTAAAGGGTGCAGAGACTTGAAATAATAACTCCCCTCAAATGTCTTAAACCAAAGGTAACACGTCTGTTTTGAAAATGTAAGTGGTAGGAAATATAGATATTTGCATTAAAATGTAGGACGTAACAGTAAAAAGAAAAATAAGTACTCAAGTAAAGATACCTGAAAATCGTGTATAGTTACAAAGTATTTGTACTTGGTTACTCGCCAGCTCTCCCCATGTGTGACAACACATTCCCATTCATAGTGCCAAGCTTGGAGAGTACACCCAAGAGCCACTTTGATACATCTGTTCAACAGCTTCTTAACTCAAAAATCTAATCAGCCAATTACATAGCAGCAACTCAATGCATTTAGGCATGTAAACATGGTCAAGACAGCGTGCTGAAGTTCAAATTGAGCATCATAATGGGGATTAAAGGTGATTTAGGTGACTTTGAAAATGGCAGTTGTTGACACAAAAAACGGCTGGTCTGAGCATTTCAGAAATTGCTGATCTACTGGGATTTTCCTACACAGTCTTCTCTAAAGAGAACATATATTATTTTATGACACAGTTTGGGCCCTTTAATTTGTAGACAGAATAAGAAAGGCTGAGATGGTTTTTACATGTGCAAAAGAGAAACAGTGAAAGGATTTTGAATATGGAGCTGCCAGGCAACAGGAAAAAAAGGGTCCACAGAGAAGATTCATGGATGTAGTAAAGGAGGACATCCAGAGGGTTGGTGTGACAGAAGAGGATGCTAGGGTTAAAGTGAGATGGAGGCAGATGATCTACTTACGTGACCACTAAAGCTATTATACTCTGTTGCGTACACGGACAGGGACCCAAAATTAAGTCACAGGTACCTAGCGGTCCCTAGTGGACTTGTGGATGTGGAAAGCATAAAACCTGTTTAAAGGGACCAGCCAAAGGAAGAAGAAGAAAACTTTGGGCTCCTTAGTACCAAATGAATATTGTTTAAATGTACCATCTTCTAATGGCTGCTTCCAGCACGATAGCACACCATGTCACAAAGCACAGGTCATCTCAAGCTGGTTTCTTGAACATCACAATGAGTTCACTGTACTCATAGCCTACAGTCACCTCAATCCAACAGAGCACCTCTGGCATGTGGTGGACTGGGAGATTTACATCACTGATGTCCGTTGATGTCGACATATCTGCAGCAACTGTGTGACGCTATCATGTCAATATGAAAAAAAACCTTGAATTTATGTATTGATAAATTAGGGATCTCTGAAGGCAAAAGTGTACCTAATGATGTGGCTTGTGATTTTATAGTGTCACCATAACCAATAAAAAAAAAGAGCAACATTAAATGAAGTTAATAATATGACCTAAAATATTTCCTGTCACTCTCTTATCCATCGCCGTGCTGTCAAATTAGCTTTTAAGTTCTGGTTCACTGTGTATAACATAGGACTTCATCATCTACTGTTTCTGGCCACTTCAGAGTTCATATTTGCCCCTTCTGCCCCCTTCAGCGTCTTTGAGCTGATCTAACAGATGGCTCGCACTGTTTCCATCCTAACACCGACTCCTCTATGAGTAGCCCCTCTCATAATTAAAGAAGAAACCAGACGAAAATACCAGCGACCAGATGCTCAGCACATTGCCACTCGGTTTCAAGGCTACCCTCCTATCCCCCTCCTCTGTGCCTCTCTCCTTCCCCTTACCACTGAGAAAACCAATGGAGCAGCTAGTAAAATGAATACTGTAGTAACCTTAAGATAGACTGGACATACTTCGGGGAGAAAAAAAATTACAACTACAGCCACAAAAGTCTTATCACACATAACAAGGGGAGAAGAAAATATTAGTTAACATGACTATGCCTGTGTGTTATTGTTCCATCTTAATTATAACAGCAAGTGCTTTGAGAGACAAAGGCCAAAAAAGACTAAACAGCAAGCCTCCCTCCATCACCCAACCCAGTCTTCTATCCCAAGCCATGGGTTAACTATACATTGACCGCACACACACATTCAAGCACACATGCTCCTCTGAGACCCCTCATATGGCACCTGAGCCTTCCTATATGGGCCACACAGTACAGTGCAGTGAGCTTTGTAGTAATGCACTGGAGCACACAAGGGCCACGGCTGCAGCATCAACAGCATCTGGGTTGTGGAACATTTGCCACTCGCTACACCCCATCACTGCTTCCACAGCTGTGGCTCACCAATAGAGAGGACCTGTGACAGTCAGAAAGCATGAACGATAAATGATGACAACACCCATATGTTGCCAGGGTCGCTGTAGAGGAAATAGCCTGGGGGTAGATATAGTGCATGAGAGAATGGCAACAGGAAGAGACAGAAGAAAAAAAAAAAAACGTGCTTGATATCATGAGGCAAGAAATGACTTGCAGTGCATTAAGACATCAAATGAAAACCTTTATTGGGTTTTACTATCAATAGAGTTTAAAATTTTTATTGTGAGCTTCACAATCCAGCTTTCAAGCCATAATAACAGTTTAGAAAGAGTGGTAGGCTACATGGTTTTGGATGAGTAGATTACACTGCTTTAGCATCTTAGACATGACTTAGAAAGTTTGTTTGCAAAGTAATCTAGGCCACAGGCGAACGTTTGTTGGCCAGCGCTGTGAGAATAGTGGGAGGGAGTAGTCAGGGCACGCTGCTGCTAGCAGCACAAAGCAAGATTACTGGAGCCTGGACAGAGAGATTTTTTGGTAGCTGCCTCACAACATTTTCATGTGTAACTGTAGCTGTACTGCTCACATTTTCTTTAGAAATCAAAATATATACGTTATGCAGAGGAATTGTAAACACTGCCTTCCAGTAAGGCCAAAAGAAAGCATTTTATTCCTTTTTATTTTGTAATTTACTGTCATGCATTTGATTTTGCCATCAGTCTAACGGTTGGTAATTTTGGTTTGTCTTGATAACTGTTGATGGATTACCTTTTAAAATGTATGGAGAAAATTGTCCATATACACAAATCCTCATTGCATAAACTTTGTTGAATCTTCCTCTAGTGTCACTACGAGTTTGTGATTTGTCAGTTTTATTAAATTGTGTCCCTTTCAGGATGAACTGTAATAATGTAATCCTCTGACTATCCCAGCGTGTCTCAACTCAGGTACTTCTGTTAGCAGGCTGCACTCATGCAGTGCATTTTGTGAACATCAGCAATTTGATGCGTGTCTGACCATAATGCTAAATTCATTTCCAGGGAAGAGAACAGTTGTGTTTAATAAAACCAAGATGACACAACACGTGTGATGTTTGGTTTGAGTTGCAGGGCAACTTCCTTACATTCTGGTCACTCAGACGCTCAGGATGTTGGACATTTAACCATCAAGAAACCAGTTGCTCACCAAAACGACTTGTAACTAGTTGCCAAATACAAATAGAAAAATAAATAAATAAATGCAGTAATGGGCAGCCACTGATTTTTCCTACTCGCAAGGACACTGCTGTCCTATTTTTCCTTTAGTGTGACTGAGCCACTACACGCAATTAATCTTCTTCACGCTGGGTGAAAATTGTTTGGTGGTTTGTGCTATGTGGCTAGAAAAATGACCACATGACCACTAAGGGTGAGAAAAATGCAGTTTTTCATCCTCATGTTTTGTGACAGTTAGTTAGTACACCATCATGCATTCATGTACCCTTAAATGTGAACAGACTCAAAATAGTTTGAGTTCCACACTAGTTTGAGTGATGATCAAAACTCTGCAAAAATAATTACATCCACAAGTCTGTGCTGTAAGTGATATATGTCAGTATAGTAATCTAAATTGTTTATCAAAACAATACCTGCTTATCATTAGAACAGCATTGTCCATAAATACGCTGACGTGAAGATTAACATCAGGCTTAAAGCGCCACTGCACATGCGTCACAGAGCGACCCGCATGACTGTAATCATGTTTTTTGCATGTATTAACAGGCTGGATGTGTCCCGTGCTTAGTTTAGCCTGCTGGATGTGTCTATAAGCCTCAAACGACCACAGAAATCCAACGTCCTCTGCTTTAAGTCTATGTCATTTCTGCAAAATATCACGGAGGCTATATCAGGCTACATTGGGGTTGCTACCTCAGGTGTTTTCCACTGGGTGTTAGTCATCGTGAGTATGTGTGTTGTATGACTAACCTCATTAATGCATGCAGTGCTGTTGAATAACTGCATGGTGGAATGGCTGAATAATGTTTGGGGGTTCAAGGTTTAGGCAGGGCTGGTTAGAGGGATTGGAGCAGGGAGCACAAGCAGAGAGCTGGATTAACAGTTTTCAAGGACATGCTGTCTACATAATACATAATGACCCATATTGCACTATTTTTACATCTATACACCACTCTAATATATGATGAAACCAACAGAAGGACATCAATACAGCTGCCTTGAATTGAAAATCATCAGTGTGTATTGTGGAGCTGGAAACACATGTGGAGGCCCTGTTGCACAGAAGATAGAATATTAATGAGATTTTCTGATTGAGACCGAGACAAACAAGTTGGCCTCAATATCATTACATCTGTTAATATTCATTTTCTATTCTTGTTTGCATTCCTAACCTACTTTGCAGTATTTTTTTTTATCCTAGAGTGGACGTCCGGCAACATATTTTAAAAATTAATGTTTTTCTCATCTTAGCTTCTTAAATGTTAAAAAAAAACACTTTTGCATGCTTTCAGAAACTATCATTTAATTAGGGAATTTGGTGACTTTTTCTAAATTTCTTGGACTTTTCTATTTTGTTCCCCTTTGTTTTAAATTAATTTTGAAGGACATACATGGATTTACAGAGTACATACAATGAGCCATTACCAGTGAGTGCTACAAAATGAGGATCGACTCAAACTTAACAAAAAGACAGTACTCTCTGTGGTTTGTGCTAATAAAAGGAGCTTTGGCCTACAGAGCCGCAGCCAGAGAAAAATCTGCAGTTCAAAGAGAGAGTTCGAGTTGAGTAATGAAGCCATGAACGAATTCAAACAAGCCCACACACTGTCATCTCTTCCACTACCCCTCCAACTCCCTTCCCCAGCCATCTGAGCACAGAGTTTATGTTAGTGTAGCTGCACACCGCAGTATTGAACTGTCAGCAATAAACAGTAATCAGCTCCAATCATATGTGTGCACTACATCAACAGATGGATTCAAACATTGACTGATGGAGACAGCACCTCTGGCCAAAATCAATAGCAGCTTACATACACTGGTATGAAGCTAATAACAAATAATGCTGCATTGATTGGAAAGCTGAGGTGCAACCATTGAGTTACAGATAAAGGGCTGCAGCAAATAATAGAGCGCATGATTATCTCTGAGTGTTTGGGGGATAGGAGAGTGTTCCTGTGTGTGTGTGTGTGTGTGTGTGTGTGTGTGTGTG